>NW_028289097.1:600000-845000 GCF_059628265.1 Tinamus guttatus | reverse complement strand
CTCTGGGACGTGCACAAGGTGCTGGGGGCGTCAGAAGCTCCTGTAGAACTAAAATGTTTCTGTGTAATTGCCTAATGCACTGAACACAAGTCGTGAGGGTTTTGGAGGGAAATGTGCTTGCCTTGTTCTTAATCCTTCATGGGGAGCTGTTTATGGCCACACTTTTAAATTAAGCCAGATCAGAATGACTGTAGTCACTTTGTGTGGCTGCAGTTCCCAAATACTGTGTCTGATGCAGCTTCCCACCTCATCCACCACCAGATCCACTGCAAGGGGCGAGGGGATTCCCAGGAAAACCCCTGCCTAGGACTTGGCCTAAGCCACTGCTGCCCTCATGGAAGGGAAGAGCTTGACTTTTCCTAGCAATATGTTGAAGCACAGAATTAGTTTGTGAGGAGTGGGAAGGGGCTGCTTTAGCATTTTGATTTAGGATTTCTTTGGTCCTGACTTGCAGCTGGAGCTCTCAGCAGTCCTGGGTGCAGTGTCTGTTTGACCCCTCTCTGCTGGGAACCCTCCACTTGCAAATACCTATGGGCACAGAGCTGTAATGAGAGGGGCAGTTGTTTGGTGATTGGCTCTAGGACTTAGAGATTATAATTTGAGGGCTCAGATTTTGTTTACTGTTTCAGGTACTTTTCCAAGCTTAATTTACACTGAAGTAGTTCTATAGAACAAAATGGGACTATTAAAGATGAGAATGTTTGATTTTGCTTCTCTAAAGAGTTGCTACTAAAGGTACTTTGTAGAATTGCAGGCAAGCAGTTGGGGGACAGCTTGGTCAGGTTGTCTATGGCCTTGTCTAGCCAAGTCTTGGCAAACCTCTGGGGTTGGAGATCCCTCCCCACCTCTCTGGTGACCTGGTCCAGGGCTGCCCCAAGGTGCTGGGGAAGGTTTTGCTGATGTCTGTCCTAACATCCCAGGCCTCTGTTTGTGGTTGTCTCCCTCTTCTCTGACCCCTCTTGATTCATTCAAGGTGGCTTCTTGAACCCCTGTTTTTTCAGCAGAGCTGCTTCACTGCTAATGGCTTCTTAGCTGGTGCTGATGTGTGGAGCTTTTTATCCCAAGCACAGATCTTTGTGTGCTGTCAAGCTGAATGTTTAACACAACATCTGCAGGACCTGGGCTCTTTCATCTGTTGTGTTGAGCAAATGGCATTTTCCTTCCCCCCTGCTTTTTTTCTCTCCCTGCTTTTCTCTCCAAGTTGTGTTCTGACAAATTCTGTGCCTCTACCTCGCTGGGGCAGTGTTGGTCCCCACATACTTCTTCCTTGTGCTCTTTCTCTCATGAAGAGTTTTACAAATGAAACTCATCTTCCTTCAGGGACAGCTCCAGACTAAATAGTGAGGTTTGTATCTGTACCTCTTTTCCCTAAAGAGCCTGATCCATTGCCATGGACTAGCTTCCCTGGAGCAGTACAGACTTGCTGGGCTCTATTTTGAAGCTTTTTCTTGATGCTTTTTCTATGGTGTCTACCCTGGCTATTCAGTTCCCTTCCAGTAACCTGCCAAGCCCAGTCCTCTTGGTCTGGAGTAGCAATATTGGCTTTGCAGAGGGGTAGGTGGTAGCAATTTCAAGGGAGGTGACAGTGGTGAGACTGGTGGCAGGAAGGATGTGGAAGGAGGTTGCTGTTCTGGAAACTCTTGGTGTTGGTGACATTGCCGAGGCGGATGGGGAGCTGTGATACATCTGGTCTCAGCTCTACAGTACTGTGCTTGACAACAGGCAGTGCTGATTGGAATTCCTGTGCATACTTATGTGCCCCTGCTCCCCTGTGTTGGCTATTGATTGGACCAGGCAAATTATAGGGGGCAAATTAATCATACTATCCAAATGTTGGGGTCTGAACATAGTTAAGCTAATGACTTATTCAAAACCATTATATGCTTACTCAAGTGTTCAGCTGTCACTCAGAATGAGAAGTAAATTAGATGTTACATTCTGCAGGTAGACCTGGAGATAGGAGATGGTCGTAGAGCTGTGTATTGGCTTCTTATATTCAAAACACTGGGCTGAAATAAAGAAACTAGGGTTGTGCTCCAGCCATCAGAGGAGACTGAGAGCCATGAACTGATATGAATTGATTCTCCTGCTGACAAGAACTATTTTCTATGCAGCTTAGTTGGCTGTCTAGTGAGATTGAGTTTCCTTTGGTGTTATGGCATTTAGTACTTGCCTACAGCAGTGCATTTTTCATATTTGTGAGGTGCTGTAAGGGTTTAGTTAGGCTGAGACTCATGGAGAATGGCAAAATTCCCTAAAATAATCAAGTAGTTTTTTCTGGCTTTGTGTATATTAAGAACAAAATGGCCCTGGTGTTGCTCCCTCTGGTGGTTCTTGGGGTTTGGATGCTAGGGATGTTTCCTGGTCACTCAGGTGTGGTCAGCACATGTTACAACCACTTGGTGTTGGAAGAGAGAAGTCTCTGAAGGTTTGGGAGGGCTGGTCACACTCTTCTTTGGAAGAAGATATGAACAAGCAGGAAGGAGCTTGTGAGGACCATGTCCAAAACGGTGGAGGTAGATGAGGCCTGAAAGAAGCTTCTGTCACTCTTGTGCTGAATGCTGAGACAGTGAAGCTTAACTCAAGCTTCAATAGCTTGGCACTGTTGGGGCTTTGGGAGTTTTGCTGAACGCTCTCTGAACAGGGAGGCTGCTGTTCCTGCTCGCTGATCTGTTTTCCCTCCTTCACAGCGCGAGTGCATCTCAGTCCACGTTGGGCAGGCCGGCGTGCAGATCGGCAATGCCTGCTGGGAGCTCTACTGCCTGGAGCACGGCATCCAGCCCAACGGGACCATGCCCAGCGACAAGACCATCGGCGGGGGTGACGACTCCTTCAACACCTTCTTCAGTGAGACTGGAGCAGGAAAACATGTCCCTCGTGCTGTGTTTGTGGACCTTGAACCAGCAGTGATAGGTAAATACAATGATCCCCATGAAGGACTGTAGAATGTACCATAAGATTTGTTTAAACTTGGATGTTTTCCTAGTGACACAGCAAACGCTTTGCTTTATGTTCATTGAGATTTTGGCAAATAGTGTGCACTGCAGAACTGGAAAGGACTTAGACATCATCTTCTGCCAACTTATAGTATTAAATGTTTTTTCTGAATTAGCCAATGCTTGCTATTCAAGGAGCTAATGTTAAACTTCTGATGCCATAAAATGTATAGTCAATGGGCACCTTCTGAAAAGAGGCTTTTTAAAATCTACTTTTTAAAAAGATTTTAAAATCTACTTAAGTAGATTTAAAATCTACTTAATGTACCATTAAGTAGATTTCTCTTTGTTCATAGGAATGATTACTTTCCCCAAACTATTTTCTACTCTATAGTGTGAATAGCACTTGCAGAAATGAATCTTCTGAATTTAAGGACCCCTTGGTCTGATTTAAATTGTCTGCTTTTTTCCTTAGCATCATACTCATGTTTTGAACAGTGCACGTTCTTGCATTTCAACTTCCTGTTGCCTGCAAAACAATCAGCTCTTGGCTCTGGCAATGCTGCCTTTTATAGTGTTGAGCCACTTCTGTCCCTGGCTAATCCAGGACATCAGGAATGTGCCCAGCCTGATGGAGCCTTCCATTTCACAAAGACCTTTTCCATTTGTCATCAGTCTGGTCTTTACATGCACACAGACTGATGACAGCAAAGTCATTTTGTTGGAATCAGGTTCATGGGCTTCTTGACTGAAGTGGTGATTCTGCTCTCAGGTCCTGCATTGCCTGTGTTGATAATGTTGCTGTATTTTTCTTTAATGCAAGAAAAAAGTTGTGAAGGGAAGATCAGTGACAACACTTGGGCTGTTCCTATATATCCACAATGAGTCTCTTGACACTTTCCATTGTGATGCCCCAAACTATTTTGTGTGTACTATACACAGTAGGAAATTTCTGTGGGAGAGAACTGTTGGGCAAGTAAAGGGGTGGGAGTGTCGGACCAAGTTTGAAATGACCAAATTGCTCCTGACATTGTTTTTCATGTAGTTTTATATAGTTTCTATAGCTTTCATGAGTCCTCTGACTGTTGCTTCTGCTGCTGCTTGCCAGGTGGTGGCTCTAAGCAACCAGAAGAGGTTGAGAAATGAGGCAAGGGAGAGAGCAGGTGGCAACACTCTCCCCTTGCCTCTAGGGTAATGCTGATGAGCTGTGGGACAAATGGTAAAAAGGGTGTTCCAGGGTTTGCTAATGAGGGAAGCAGAGTATGGGAGATAGGCAAAAGACCTGTCTTACGAAATGCCTGGTAATGCTACAGGAGAGGAGCTCTTAAAAAGGTTGCATTATTTGCCTGTCTGAGGACTAGCCTTTTTTCTTTATTCCTTCCCTGCTTATTTGAGTTATTGGTTTAACTTTCTGGGCTGCTATGATTCTTGCCATATGCATGCAGCATGGCTAGCACTGTGTTTATGGAAAACCTCGTGCATGCATAAGGGATTTCTGAAGCTTCCAGGTAGATGCTGCCCTTAGCAAGAGCCGCAGGTCTGTTCTGTGCGTGCACTGGTTGTGTAGGATGTGCAAAATACCATCCAGCTTCCCACCAAGAAATAGGACTGTTGCATGTCTGAATATTGAACTGTTTTTAAATCTACCCTAATTAGACTTAACAGAAAGGATGGCATTTCCAGAGAAAAACAGGTTCTGGTGTAGATTGTTAGTATCTTCCACCACACTTTCATAATGCAATACTTGAAGGACAAGTCTGAAAGTGTTTCTTCCTCAGAACCATTTGACTTGTGGTATTCCCTCCTCCTGTTGTAGCTGCATACTTTTTCCCTTTTACCCATTGGTCTTCTCCTTTATATCTTAGAATTTTAATGCACAGCACCTTAAACATCTGTATTTTCAGTTCTGCTGGCTTCTCTAAATTACTTGTATTCTGGTGCAGTCTTGGAAACATTTCAGAGTATTGGATTACAGACTGCTGTGATAGCTGGTCAGTGCAAATTGGTTCAAATATCTGCATTTTTAAACTTGTTCTGCTTTAAGTCTTGCTGACTCACTTTCAGATTAAAAACAATATATGCAAAGAAGTGACTTCATCTGTAGCTGATGAAGCTGTCTGCTTTCCACCTGACTTCAATTAAAGTATGTAGTGCTGTATTACCTTATAGCTCAAGAATGGCTTGAGCTAAACCACGGTTGCTGCTGAGTTGTCTTTGTCCCTTTGGCAGGACAGAAATTTATATGTAAATATGTATTTCTGATAGCTAGACCATATCAACAAAACTTTCTCCAAATCTGAGGAGACTAGGTGGATGTTCTGTCATCTTTGTAGTACAGCCATTTCTGTTCATTCTTCTTATAGCAGTGTTTGAACTAGTGGCTACTCTAAAGGGATATCTCCCAATTCCTCTTGAACATTTTCTACTCCTGACAGTACAATTAAGAAATAGAGAAAGGGAGTGATTAAGTGACAGAGGCAGTGACTGCTGCAGAAGCAGAGGCAACAACCTGGAATGCTTGGAAGATAAAAGTGGAAAATTTTTAATCTTATAAAATGGAAACTATGGAAAATGGATTCTGCTGGTACACTTTTAAATTGGTTTAACTTTGTCTAGTTAGAACAATCTGCATTGGATAGGACAGTTTTTAAGGAGTAGCTTGATTTTCTCAGGTATTCAGCATTTACTAGGTATTATATATTTATGTCATATATATGATTAAAGAAATCAAGCTACTTTATATTTCTAGATATGGTTTTGGATACCTTATTCTGATCTCCTCAGAAGTTTGAAAAATATTGAGAAGTATCTTACTATAAAAATTATCTTGTCTCTGCAGATGAAGTTAGGAATGGGACATACAGGCAACTCTTTCATCCTGAACAACTGATATCTGGTAAAGAAGATGCTGCAAATAACTATGCTCGAGGTCATTACACGGTTGGAAAAGAGATCATTGATTTGGTCCTGGAGCGTATCAGGAAACTGGTAAGACTTTTCTGCCCTGAAGGTTGTCAAACAACTACAGCCTGTTTTACAGGATTTGGATGTTGGTTTTTCAAGTACAGGTGTGTAAATTGAGCTCTATTTGCTCAATGCTAGGAGAAGCTGTGGGCTTGTTCTGCATCAGTCTTTACTCTTAGCCAGCTGATAGCACTTGGGTTGCTCCTGTGAGATACGGTTTTCAAATGGCCTAAAATGCTCATGAGACATGCTAAAATTTTTAGCTTCATGTTCAACTTAGTAAAGCTAGGACTGGGTCTGGGAACATAATTCTGGTTTGCATAGGTCCTTCTGGAAAAGGACTGGTCTTTTGCTGAGGCTCTTGAAAGGAAGTTTAAATAGGTGTGTTTCCTTTTGTGGCTTGGACTTTGTATTTCCTTTTATTATAATTGTAATTTTGGGTTTTATTTTATGGTAACAATGGTAGAAAAGAGGAATAAATCCCAGTGAGTTGTGATGTTTTGGGTTCCACAGTTCTTTGAACATCTGGCAAATTTATGAAGGTCTAACTTAGGTCAGAGTTCCTTTTTAGGGCAGCAGTCCTCAGCTGAATACTTTCTGCAAAGTGTTCTCATTGCAGAAGAGAAATCCAGGGCTTGCTTCTGGTGCTTTAATATGAAATACTAATGAATGAATGAAATACTAATGAATATTAATGAAATACTAAAGGAGTCATTGAAATGTGCCTTTTGAAGGGGAAAGCCTGTCTTATACTCAGCATCTGCTTTTAGAGCCAGTGCTCTTGGCAAAGTGCTTTACAGATGAGTCTGAGTAGTCTGTATTCTGAACTGAGAAATGCTGTCCTGTTTTTCAGAAGTTGGCTGTTGTACTCCCTGTCTGTTGGGAATCCAGCTAAGCATCAAGTGGCACTCCTGTCTGGGGAGAATGCAGCTGAGGTTCCTCAGCTAAGAACCACCAGAATGGTGGCAGTGTAACTTTGTCAGCTTGTTTCCCTGAACTCAGTGACACTAGATGAATCAAATTCAGTGTTATTTTCCTGAAGCTTGGTCAGGTTAATATGTCACTTTAGACTTGATTCCTTCATGAGTTTGAGAGGAGCTTGTTCTGAGATCCTGAATGTCTAGGCACAACTGCTCTAACATGTGTTTCTGTTTGATTTTCAGTCTGATCAATGCACTGGCTTGCAAGGTTTCCTGATATTCCACAGTTTTGGGGGAGGCACTGGCTCAGGTTTCACCTCATTGCTGATGGAGCGCCTGTCAGTTGACTATGGAAAAAAGTCAAAGTTGGAATTTGCCATCTACCCTGCACCGCAAGTCTCAACAGCTGTTGTTGAACCCTACAACTCCATCCTGACCACCCACACCACTCTGGAGCATTCCGACTGTGCCTTCATGGTTGACAATGAGGCCATCTATGACATTTGCCGTAGGAATCTGGACATTGAGCGCCCGACCTACACCAATCTCAATCGCCTCATTGGTCAAATAGTCTCATCCATTACTGCTTCCCTCAGATTTGATGGTGCCTTAAATGTGGATCTTACTGAATTTCAAACCAACTTGGTGCCTTACCCTCGTATCCACTTCCCGTTGGTAACGTACTCCCCAATTATTTCAGCAGAGAAAGCCTATCATGAGCAACTCTCTGTGTCTGAGATCACCAACGCTTGCTTTGAGCCATCCAACCAGATGGTGAAGTGTGACCCTCGCCATGGCAAGTACATGGCCTGTTGTATGCTGTACCGTGGAGATGTTGTCCCCAAGGATGTCAATGCTGCTATTGCTGCCATCAAAACCAAGCGCACAATCCAGTTTGTGGACTGGTGCCCTACTGGCTTTAAGGTAAGTCTTGGTTTCATCCCTAAGTCTTAAATGATTTCTTCACTGTTTTTGAGCTTATCAAGTATATTTTATCATTAAGATGTTCTGTCTGTATTTTGGGAGACAGAGGCTTATGTTTTTGTACAGAGTTCTCAGAAATGACAACTGTTCAGCTCCTTGTCTGAAATCTTTGGTTAACCCTTGTCAAATGCTACAAAAACCCAACGACTTTTTTGCTTTTCATGTAGGTTGGCATCAATTACCAGCCCCCAACAGTGGTTCCTGGTGGTGACCTGGCCAAGGTCCAGCGTGCGGTGTGCATGCTGAGCAACACTACAGCCATCGCCGAGGCGTGGGCTCGCCTGGACCACAAGTTTGACCTGATGTATGCGAAACGTGCCTTCGTTCACTGGTATGTTGGAGAAGGGATGGAGGAGGGAGAGTTCTCAGAGGCTCGTGAAGACTTGGCTGCACTTGAGAAGGATTATGAAGAAGTGGGCACAGACTCGATGGATGGAGAAGATGAAGGTGAAGAATATTAAATACAAAAGTGAATCACAGGTCTTTGCTGTTTTACTGCCTTTTCAGCACCAGTGTAAATCATGTCAAAAGATTGGAATAAATTTCTTTAATCAAGGCAATTGCTAGTGTCCAAATGCTATGTATATTCTTTATCTACAAGTAGTCAAGTCAGGCATAATGCTAGAATTTTCTTCTGAGAGACTGCTAAAGAAAATGATGTTACTGTTGGAATAGTTCTTAAGAGTAGCAATTTCTTAAGAGCAAGTAGTAGGCCTTTGACCCCAGAACCTATGATAAAAGCTTTACCACAGTTGTTTTAGAATTTAGAAATTGTAGCTTAATGCAACACTGCTATAATAGCATTTTTTCAGAGCTCTAAATGCAGTGTCACGTAAGAGGCAAAAGGAACTGACCTTCTTACCTTCAAGAAAAGATGAAACACCTCTAAAGCCAAAGGCCACTTAAATTGGTCTTTTCCTATGCTTAGGCTTAGCATGGGCCAGTAATTTGGGAATGCAGTAAGCTAAAGTGGGGAGAGATGCCCAGAAAGGCCGTGCTTGTAGCACAAGGAACCTACCACTTCCCTTGCTGGGGCTCTGCCCTGGTGCCCTGGCCTTGCTCTTGTGCAGGATCCAGGGCCTGTCAGCTTTCTGTGGAACCAGCCTTTGGCCTGAGGCTGCTCTGGAGCAAAACCTTTAGCTTGAACACTAGCTTTCCGTGAGACTGATTCTTGTGGAGCAGCAATTTGTCCATCAAAGGTGCAAATTGAAACCTCCTTTTTTCTTTCTACCTTGCATGTAAGCTGACCTAACATAACTCTGGGTTAATCAGGTTATCTTCAGGCATGGACAGACTCTCTCAAATCTTGTTCAACGTGGTCTGAGTGGGGCTTAGGGGCACGGGACTCGCTGATTTACAAAACAAATGTTGCTATTTATAATTTACTCTTAGAGATAGATGATTCCAAGGAAACTCCCATGGATCCAGAAGTGGAATGGCCAGAGGTAGAGAGAATGCTTGAGTATTTTGAATGTAATTATATAATTCCCAATTCAGATTATAAGAGACTAGACTTCATGAGCCAGAGAATCTTTCAGTCCTTTTATAAAGCTTATTTATGATCTTTCTGATTCAATAGTTGAATCTAATTCAGGCCAAGCTTTGAAGCTTGCTAGTTAATTAAGATGAACATACCTGCTTAGCAGGATTTTATGAAGAATGTCTCAACTTCCCCTCTGTATGGGGAAATCTGCAGCAGGCAGGTAATGTTGCAGTATTTGACTTCAGGTGATAAAATGGGATTCCTTATCCCAAACCTCAGTTCTAGCCATGGTTTGAGTGCGCATGTTCATGTTGGGGCATTGGTTTTAAGTGAGACCACATCAGTTTTCCTGACAGAAGATCTAACAAAATAGTCTGGTTTTATAGAACTGCCTGTGAAAAGCCAAAACTCTGGTGTTCAGTTATGTTGCTTGTGTTCCTGCAGTCATGGGGTCAGTTTACTGCGGACTTGAAATTTATCTGACCATTTTAATATCGTAGGGAGCAATCCTCAGGCTTTATAACCTAGATCAGCTGCTCATTGTCTTGTCAGCTGTGGCCTTGTGCAGAAAATACAGATGTTGCAGTGAAAATAAAGCAATTGTCTCTATTGACAGCCTGGCTAGGGCAGTGAAGGCTCTAAAGAATGGGCTCAGCTGTGATGCTATTGCATCCTCTAAGGTACATTATCAGCATGATGCATCTCATGCCTCCTCCTATTCAGCTTAGCTGAGTGTGCTGGAGGCAAATGATAAACTCACTGAAAATTCAGCTTGTTTTTCAGAGTAGATACTGCCCAAGTAAAAAGTGTTTCAAGTCATGTTGAATAACTTAGGCTTACTAGATGCTTAAGCAAATGTGCTGGATAAACCAAGGGCTGTCACATTTGTTGCAAGTCAGATGGTCTCCGTTTCTCTGAATGGGTTCAGATTTCTCAAGAAATGGTGGTGGCTGTTTGAGAAGTGTATCAAGAAGGCTCCATGCAGGCATCCAGGTCGTGTGTGTGGAGTCTTGCATTAGGGCCCCATGGTTGGTGATGCTGGCACCGTAGCTGCGTTTCAGCCTCGTGCAGGGCTTTGCTGGAGTCTCAGCGCTGACTTGGCTCTCGTGCCTGGAACTTGCCTCGTGTCGAGGCCTGTGTGCAGTTTCCTGCTGATATGGTCTGTGTTCTGTGTTACCCTTATTTAGGGCACTGCTGCTTGTGATGGGCATTCCCTTGTGCTGTGTCGGTGTGTTATGTGGCACCTACAGTGATCAGTTTGGGCAGGAAATGGCACTTCTGTTACAAGGACTGTGCATATTGAATGCTGAGCCCTGAAAAACGTGGCCTCAGCAGGGCAAGGAGTCTCATCCAAAGCAGGTGTTGGGATGTTTGATGCAGTATGTGCTTAATTTTTAAAGGTAACATGGAATGCTACTTTAAGAAGATGGTAAACTCAAACACACTTCTTGGAAGAGTAAAAGACTTTCAGATGCTGTTATCTGTTAGCACTGGGCTGATGCTGAAAGTAAACTGCATTCATAGGCTGCATCAAACCCAAATCTTCTTAATATGAAGAAACTCATTGCAGTAGCTAGTGAGCAGTTAACTGTCAGTGTGGGCATATGCTCAGCAAGCCAAGATAAGGCTGTTTTTCTCAACCATGAAGCCAAGATAATTACAGCAGGAAAATCTTGCTAAAACTGATCTTGCTTCAACCAGCTGCTGAAATCCTTAAACATATTATTAATTGCAGGCTGTGGGATTGAACTAATGGAGGGGTGGTTCATCCTGGTTTCCGAAGTGTAGAGGGGTTTCTCTGCTGAGTTATACTAAGCATAAGGCCAAGTACCTGAAGGTAATGGAAGCTGAGATTTCCAGCTTCCAAGAAAATAGTTTCTTTGCACTATGTAGCAAAAATCTTTAATTCTAAACTACATTCCTGTTTTAATTAGTAAAATCTGCATACTTCTGCTTTGGGAATGATGGTGCCTGTTTGCAGTGGCATTATCTAGAGGCACCTAAATATATCTTCACCTGGGCAGTGACACAGCTTTCTTCCAGAGTGAAGTTGGCAGTTGATAGTCATCACCTGATACACAATAACTGCTCTGATTCACTCTGTGGAGGTGGAGGAAGTGAGCTGGTGGAGATTTGCCCATCTTATCTGGAAAGATCTGTTCTCGGATCCTCGTGGTGCCCTTCCAAGGGAATGCTGCGCTCCAGAGCCTGCTGATTTCCACCCACCCGGCGCTCTGAGTAAGCGATATGGGTATCTGCTAATGCTCCTAATTACTGTAGTAAGCATGCCACAGTAATTGATATGACGATCCTCTGGAGGTCCATTTTAGCTTTATGAACAGTGCAAGCACACAGGCTGTCACCACCTTTCTGCAGAGCAAACATTTACCAAAATCAAGTTCCGAAGGTGCTGGTAAGCACCAACTTGTTTTGTTTTAGCAGAGCAGAGCTCTTTGGAATAAGAAATAAACAAGGTTTTAAGTAAGTGTGAATGTGTAAAAAGGTAGGGCATCTCCATTATTTCAGGCAAAAAGTAGAGGTAAGATAGCAAATCATACTGCTTTTTAGCAGTGTTAGAAGAAAATGAAAAGTGGTACTTGGAATAAATGATAATACGACTTAGTGTTTAAAAACTGGCTTTGCCCTCAGCCCTTCTGCCCAATGTAATAGTAGAGAGTGATAGTTGGAGAATGGTGTGTGGGTTCATTACTTTGCTAATTTCACTAATCCTTGGGAAATCATTTTTATTAGGAGCTGCTTTTGGAAGTGGAGTGGGGTTTTTTTGTATTTGTGGGTTCAGAACCCAGACTGAGCTTATAAAAGCTCCAACAGCTCCAGAACTATTTCCTGTCGTGTGGCAGGACTTCACCAGAAGTGCCCTAGGTATTTTCTGTGTGTATTGGCAAGGTGATAATGATTAATCCCTTCCCTGTAGCTCAACCTGAACTACAGGAAAGACGAGTGATGTATCTCTTGGAGCATACAGAGACTTTTCATCCAAGAGTTGGGCAAGGTGCTTAAAGGTTTGGAGTCACAGCTGGAATGAGAACATGATGAAGTGGAAGAAATTAGTGCTCTGAAGGTATTGTCAGTGCTGGCTGACAGGAGATCAGGGAACACCAGGAAACTAAATAGCAGAAAAGGAGAAAAGTCAGAAGCCTTCTATGGAGTTTTGTAGTAAGCTGGGTTAAAACGTGCCCTTAATCTTTTGGATGCTGCGTGCCTGTCTGTTGGCTTTCTGAAGAGCCTACTTTACAGAGCCTCCCCCAACATAAAACATCTCTTCTTGCAAAGATTTCTTAGAGATTTTTAGTTATTGTGATACTGTTTTTTTCAGTGCAAACTTGTAAAATGTGCAGTCATTTTGGGAAGCAAAAAAAAAACATTTACCATAAAAAACATAGTATTTTGAGCTTTTTGTCTGATCTGCCTGTCCAGATAGATTCCTCAGCGCTGAGTGGATTTGTATTGCAGATAAGCAGCCACGGCACCTCCATAGCTTCTCTGAAGCACTAATTTGGTTTCTCTGGCCAAGCAACTGGAGTGCTTGGGGAAAGACAGCTGAATCCTTCAAGTGTATGGTGGAAAACATTGTCTGTAAATGCTAAAGGTGTGAGGGATCTAGAAAACATTGCAAAAATATTAGGGGAAGACTTCTAAGATGTAACATAGTTGAGTAGAAGTGTGAATGGAAACTTAAGACTATTTTTCTTTTCAGAAAGAGGAAATACATCGTTTCTTTAAAGTGTACTGAAGTAATCTAGCCATACTAAGTAAGCTCAGTTCTATTTTAAGGTCTACCACAGGCTTCCTATGTGGTACTGGTGAGTGTTTGAGCTAGCATCAGTTTTGTCCCAATATGTGCAACCGTTCCAGCTGCACGTGGTGTTATCTTGGCTGTGTAATTAAGGTGGTTTTACAAAGAAAGTAGATCTTTGTGTGGGTGAAGGAGCACTAAAGTGGATGGGAAGGGGCAGCTTTAGGGACTGAGTGAAGAAATACAAGAGTTTAAGGTTTTCTCTGTGGTTTTCAAACAGTAGAAGGGAAGTCTTGATCCATAGACAGTAGCACTTGAATACTGTGTAGGAGCAAGGCTGGAATCAGGTGATCATGGAAAAATGGAAAGTTTTTTTCAGCATAACTTCAGATTTGAGGAATTTTTTCTACTGTAGATGTTAGTTTTAGATGAGTTGTCCTCAATAAGGGCCTGTTGAAAGTCTAAGGTGTCAAGTCTGGAAAGAAACATTTAACTCTTAGAAACCTGAGTTGGGACAAATGAGTCCTTGTATGGCCTTTCTCGATGTTTTTACAGTGCTGTTTCAGTCTGTTATTTCTGTGAATTTCTTTATATCAGCTCTCTGCAAGGCCACTGGCTGTCAATCTGCTTGCTGAAATACCTTTTTCCGAGACCGCTGTGCGAGGAACTTGTTGTAATGCTTCACATTGGGAACAAATTCCAAGCAACGATCCGGATAAAGGCTGCCAAGACCTTAAATGCATCCACATTACGTTTGCTTTTGTCAGAACTGTATGGCTGAAGCTGCCAGATGCATTTCATAGTCTTACATCATTACCAGTTGCAAAAGCCACTTTTCAGTCAGTTATACTGAGACCTGAGCGCTTTGTGGCTTTTCAGTTATTTCAGAATCCAGTTTCAAGCCAGCCTTGGGTGAACATTGCTGCCCCCATCATTTCAGAGATGCTGATGTGCTGGGTTTAGCCTGTCTTTTTATTTTTCCAGCAGTTTTGGTGTTGATCATGTACAGTTCTGCCTGCAGCTTTGGCAGCTAGTGCAGGACTGCTTTCAGCTGTGCTGTTTGAATGTCCATGGTGGCTGTTGAGATGGTCTGAACCACTCTTACCTGTTGGCTATCGCTGTCCCATCTTTCCCACCTTGCACCCCTTCTTGCACTGGGTTTTCTGTTAAACCAATAAGAAAAAATCCTTCTCTCATGAGCTACGATGGTTTGGGAGCAGCCGAGTGCCAGAGCCAGGCCGGGGAAGCAGCTCCTGCCTCCTGCAGACAGGGCGGCTTCGCCTGCCCGACCAGACCGTTCACTGCTGACTTGGCCAAAGCTGCTGCTGCCTCCGTTCTTCAACTCACACTTGTGTTTATGGAAGGCAGAGGCATGTGTGGAAGTGTCCCAGTCACGTCTTGGGCTGTATCATAAAGATTTTCTGCAAATGGTTTTGAAGAACGGTGTAATGTCTTGCAGCAGGCACATAAGGCGACCAGAAACGGAGGGTTTCCTTTTCCAAGACTTCCCTGGTAATTCAGGCAATAGTTGCTGGTACTTCTGTGTAAAGTACTCCGCTGTTTCTTGTTTTATCTTTTTTTTTGCTCTGTGTTTAGTGTTGATCTTCCTCTGCCTCTGTTTTCCAGTCCTGTCTGCTGCTTTGCTTGTTCCCTGCTCTTGCAGATATCAACAGCGCGTTCAGGTTCCAGCTTTGTCTGCTGCAGCATATGTGCGCTGGCTTCGTTATCTCCAGTGCCAACGAGTGTTTAGTGCCTGGTAAATGTGTCTGTGTGTAGTTACATGGGCTCGATGGGGCTGAGTGGGGCAGCTTGACTGCATATTGCCTTAGACTTTTTTTACTTTTGATCTATATATTAAATACTTTCCTATGTGGTTATAATGAAATACTTATAAGGCATTTAAGATTTGATACAACCCATTTTTTTTTGCTAACTCTACGTGCCTTCTGATCACCACTGTGCTTAGACAGGTCTTGCATTTCTATGGAAAAGATACTCTAAATTCAGCAGGGGATTTTTAAATTCTTGCTTCTTTTTTAGTCCTGTATATGCAGCTCCAGAGATGAACACACGTCTGGTTTTCCAGGGAGCTCCAGTTGCAGGAGCCATTTGAGAATCTCCCAGAATCATAGAATGCTTAAGGCTGGAAGGGATCTCACTGATTTCTGTCTCTTTGGGGAGTTTATTGATTCTTAAACTACCAAATTCCTTCCATGGCAGGGTTATTTAATCATATCCTTTTCTCTTTGAATTACTTTTTTCCCTAGCTTATGCTGGGGGAAAACTTATGCACCTTCTGCCATATTCTCCACCATTTTATTTCCCGTGATTTCCTACCACCCTTCCTTTGCGAACATTGTCTTCTGGATTCAGCCTGAAACAGTGTCTTATCTGCTGTATTTCATATAGGTTCTCCAATGTACCTGAGCAATCTTTATTTCCATGTTTAAATCCCCTCTATAACCAGTTTTTCCTGGGATTTTTGTGCATGGTAGCAGTTCAAAACTCAACCTTTTTGTTTTAATCCTGTTTTTCCACCTTGTCTCTCCAGCCTTGGGCTATAATTTTAGGTGTCTCATGAGGGCTTAGATGATTTTGCCCATTTTGAAACCCAGATCGTAGCTTGTTGGTGGCTTTGAGGATTTGAGTAGTAGCTGCTATTTGAACTAGGCCTGTGAATACAACCCGATTGCAGCTGTAGGTTAGCCAGGCACATGGTAACTAAATCCTCAGCTGTTGCACAAGGTCTCGAAGTCTCCTTACTGCCCCTTTCATATCATCCTTGGTGCGTGAGGCTAAAACATGAATCCTGGTGCATCTCTTGGCCTCCCTTTGGGGAAAGGGGGTGCACTCAGCTGTAGCAAAGAGATTCCACAAGGGAAAATATTAATTAAACATTTGCAAGATCAGTTTCAGTCCTTGCAGGGCTGTGCGGTGCCGCTGAACTGCAGTGTAGAGGGCAGCGGTTCTGCCTGTGCCGTGGGGGGTGTCTGCACCGCGGGGCCGCCTGTCGCTGCCGCTCCCGCTCACCCCGTGCGGAAACCGCAGGCGCTTGAGGTTGTTCGGAGAACGCGGCTGTGACGGTGCTTTCCATGCCCCTGGACGCAGCAAAGGGACCACGGTCGGGGAAGCTGCATCTTAATTTCTGCAGTATTTTTCTTAAGGGGGGAAAAAATAAAAGGCTTTACAGTTCTATGCACTGCAGCAGGCCGCATTCCTCAGCCTTGAGCTGCCCCTTTCTGTGCGGGCAGGGCTTCGTAGGTGGGGTTTATTTCTCTAAGCACAGATGTCTAGAGTTGAATTAGTCACCCAAAGCTCCTTTTACAGTCAATGCAGAGAAATAAAGGGGTTTTAGAGTGGAAATAACTCTGACCTATTTTTAGGCACTTGCCTTAAGATACAAGTGAGCTGGGCCAAGCCTGACTAGTGTAATGTTCAGGAGTGCCACCCTTCATGTGTGTCCTGCCTGGAAGCAGAGCGTGTCCCGGGCTGCTATGGGCACCCCGAGGAGCCGGGAGGTGTGACTGGACCTGCTGCCTGTGAGTCAGCAGCTCTGCGGGACCAGCTCTGCCTTCCCAGCACTCCCAAAGGCGGTGGCTTCCTTATCCCTGCTCCTGTGATAGCCTGGCCCAGGCTTTGGAGCAAGACCTTGCTTGGCCTTTAATAGCAGCTAATGATAGGGTAGGGGACTTTAGCTGATTGATAAAATCAAGTGCTGAAGGCAGTTGCCCAACTGCAAAGCACTTTCCCTGTTTGAGCAGAGGCAGGCTCGTTCTCCACGTGCTCACCAGCTGTTTTTACCTGCCTGTTGACACAGTCCCCACCAGGAGCTGTGTGCAGCTGTGGGACTTCCGTCCTTGGTCAGCCAGGCTCAGCTCTAGCCCACAAACAAAGCTCAGATTTCCTGCCTACCCCCGAGCACGGCCCCTCTGCAGGGTTTCCTGTAGCCGACACGTTTTGCTGGCAGCCTGAGGAGCCGAGAGCGCGCGGCGGCGGCGAAGCCCTCCCCGCAACGCGGAAATCGCGCACCAGCACGAAGCGGGAATGGGGCACGCGCCAGAGCCGCGCGTGGAGCTCGGCTGGGCAGGAAACACAAGGAGCAGAACAGCTGTTTACTGCAACCCCTTCAAATGTGCCAGCAAAGGGCATCTCATCTTCCATCTTCATAGACTTTGGTATTAACATGCTCTGGGTGACCCTGCGTGTGCGGGGGGTTGGACTGGATGGCCTCTGGAGGTCCCTTCCAACCTTAAGCATTCTGTGAATCTGTGACTGTACCTAATTCTCCATCTAGGGGTGCTTCCTTTGAGACTTGGACACTGAATTGGCCAAGATGCAATGGGAGATGGTCCAGGTCCTCATCAATGACCACAAGATGGAAGCTGTACTTACGAAGTGTCCATAACCTGGTATTGAGAAGCTTCCCGTATTTCTAACCAGGAGCCCTGGGCAGCAGCAGCTAGATGCTATAATAGTCCCTTCTCTCAGCAAGGACCAATGTGCACCACCATCCCTGGGTGCAGCGGGTGCTTTCTGCAGTGCTAGGACCTCTTCTCATCTTGGTGATGAAATCCAAATGGCTTTGCAGGTTCTTGCAGGCTGTTGGATTGTTTGCCCAGGAAAACTGGTTTGGTCTGTCATAGATTCTGCTTACTAAATCTGTTCCCAGGAACCTATTTTCTTAAAGAGCTGAGAGCCTCAGCACATTTCCCTCCCTGCCCTATATTGTTTTCTTCTAAACACATAGTATTTTAATTAGGCCAAACTCTCTGCTGATGAAATAAGTGCTTTGGCTCCGATGGAGTTTCACTTATGACACAAATGTGACTATGAACTCCATATGTGGTATTGAGCCTATGTGGACAACGTGGTCTCAAATTGTGAGCTGCACTCCCAGGGCCAGGATCTACTCCAGCTTCTGAGCAGCTCTGGAGTGAAGGTTGATGTTGGCATTTCTCCTTAGACTGGCTGGTCACTGAGCCTCTGGGCCCTTTCAAAGTCTCTTGGCTTTTTCATTGTCCAAAATGCAGGCAGCTCCTTGCTCGGATGCCCGGGGTTTGGGCTTTCCTAAAGCTCATCCAAGTTTGCAGTGGTCCTTGTTCCAGGCGAGCACAACCAGAGCTCAGTGGATGCCAGAAGAGCTGGTTGCAATTAGCGCCTTAGCTGAACTGCACAACCCAAATGGACTTGGAGCTGCTGGGGTCCTCCTGAGTGAAGCCCAGGGCCTTGCCAGCTCTTCCCCTCCAAGGCTGCCCATTCTGCCTATGTTGAAATGGTTTATGAAGGAAGCGGTGCTGAGGCAGAATGGGAAGGGAGACTCTGCATTAGAGAAGTGTGAGGAAGAGTTTTGGATAGGTCCTCAGCGCAGAGCTTGGATAATCAGGCGCAGAAAGGCCCCTGAGTGAGAATGGGGGAGTTATGTGAGGAAGCCCCTGTCCTGGGGAAAGCAGTACGCAGAGCTTCCCATCACTTAGCCCTGATGCTCCCCACCTTGGGCCAGCTTGATCCCTTACTTGGTATCTCCTCCAGGTCTTTGCCAAGACAGCAGCTGCCAGCTCTCTTGGGTGTAACTGCAGCAAATGGGAATTTCTGCTTACTGGGAACATATAGAGCAGGCTCAAAGCAAGCCCATCTAAGGAGGTTTTAATTAATGAAATTGTCAACTGAACCATAAAGGAGGTATGTCTGCATTCTCATTCTAATTGAGTAAAATCTGCTTTGCTTTCTGCAATTTGTGCTTCTGCAGTTCTTGGGAAATTCAGCACAGAATCAAGAACCATTGGTTTCCAAGCCAAAAATGCCCCATTAATCCCCAGAATACAACTAATGCTAAGCAGATGTCTCAGCACAAGCAGGATGCCAGAGAAGGCAGCGTGCAAAAGTGAATGTCTGAGCTGATGCATTTGCATCAGCAGGCAGCAAGGTGGGAAGCCAGGTATGATGCTTGAAGGAGGATACACAGACGCTCCAGGGCTTAGCATTTACCTTCAGGAAGCGCCATCACGCCATGCAGACTTGAATCACCTCATCTGTTCTTCTAGGAGCTTGCGTTTTATCCTGGGGTCAACTCTTGCTACACGGATCTCAAGATGAGTAGAGGTGGGGGATATGTTATCAAGTACTTTTCCATCATAACTTCCGAGGCAAGACACCGGTGTGGCCCTAGCATGTTTCCATCAGAGTCTCTCTGGAGGCCGCTGCACCTCAATGTGTCAGTAGAAATGATCCTGTTAAATGTGGTCCTTCCAGCTCTGAAGAAGCCCCAAGGGTGTCATTACTTTCTTCAGACTTTTTTCACTGCACATCAGAAGCCACTGATGTTTAAACATCCTCGAAACTCCTGGGGAACTTTCAGACCTAAATCACAGGATCAACCATTGCTCAAAACATTCTCTGTTCTGTGCTAGACATGCTTGAGTTCTGGATGTGATGCAGAGCATTTGTTTGAAGAGAATTAAAGAGTTTTCAGTCTAGATTGTTAGGTGTTTTTACTGGAGGTTCCCTAGGTATAAAGTGCAAGTATAAAAAGGCTTTGGTATATTAAACATGTATTCAGTCTGAGATTCCTAGCTATCTTGCTTTGCCCAAGGAAGCAGATTTATTGATTTCTGAACACCCTAGATAAATTTGAGTAAAGGAGATGTTAGGAGCCTCTTCTCAGCTCATGAAAATTCAAGAGGCTTCAAACAACAAAAAGCTCTCAAAGGCTCTGATGACCAAGGCTTGGTTGTTGCCTCCCTAAAGGTGACTCTTGATGAGCATCCATGCAAAGGCAGACTACCAAAAAAAGCTCAGCTCTTAGTGCTGACATGGAATGTAGATCACGCAGAATGGCTGAGGTTGCTCTATCCTCTTGAGATGTTCAGTGATGCAGTACTCTAGTCAAACCTAACACCTTGGCCAGAACACAGCTTCTCAACCCTGGACATCTCCGGGATGCCTAGTCTTAAAGCACATTTATTGATGCCTTCTGTAGCTCTTCTCAGAGGTACAGCGTATCTGAAAGAACCACAGAGCTGGAAGGTGTCTAATAGTCCCTTTTGTTTCAGTTTTCCTAAACTGTGCATCACATACTACATTTCAGCTGGGACAATGTTATGGAATTGATAGAAGTTCAGGCTGTATTTTTCAACAGCAGCAGCTTCTCATCGACTGCAAAGACTTGTGCTCCTAAACCCTAAACCATCTCTCTCCTTGCATGTCAGAACCCCCCTCTCATGCATACTTGACTTTTTCAACCAGTACATTAATAATTAAAAAAAAATACTAAGGAGCATGTCTATAAGCAATGAAACTGTATTTAGATTTTTCAGTACTACTTAACAAACTTTATTTGACAGAGCAAAATCTTATGTCAGTGGTGGAAGTTGCATTGAAAGCTGCAGGGGGTATGTGCACACTTTGATGCATTTTTAATCTTGAGTTGCAATAGCAGAGCTTTAATTCGATCTAGAGCAATTATTAAAAATAGCACAATGCTGCTTTATGCATTAAGCTGCTTATGTGCCCTTCGTTTAAGGCGCTCCATCCCCTGCACCACGCGGGTGCCAGCCGGGGCTGGGGAAGCTGCTGGGTTTCGGAGTAGGCGCCCCAGGAGCTGCAGCGAGGCCTGGGCTGTCGCCAGAGGGGCAAGGCCTGCAGGGGAGGCCTGGCTTTGGGTGCAAAAACACGAGGAAATGTAAACTCGTCCCTGAGAGATGGACGCACAACAGAATCGCTGTTGCGGAGCCTGAGGGATGACTTGGTTGGGGCTGTGAAAGGCCTGGTTTGTCCGCAGGACAGGAGGATCCGTGCTGGGAGCCTTTGTGCTGGGGATGGCAAGAGCAGCGCAGGCCCTGCGGGAAGGGCTCCCGGGCCCGATACCGGGTGCGTTGGTCGCGCCCGCGAGCGCCCCAGAGCCGGCGTGAGGGGCCGGCGGAGCCGCAGCGCGGGGCGCGTCCGGGCCCTCTCGCTCGCGGACAGGAGAAACGCGGGGGCCGCTGGGGACGGGGCGGGTGGGGGGCGCCGCCGCCGTCGGGGCCCTCGGGCGGGCGGCCCATGGACCGGGCGGCACCGGGCGGCGGCGCCCGCGGCCGGGGCGGGGGGGCGGCCCCAGGCGGGCGGGGCCCGGCGGCTCCGCCGGGGGCGGGGCGCAGCGCGGTGGCCCCGCCCCCAGCCCGCACGTGCGCTACGTGCGGCGCCTGCCGAGATGGGGGGGGGGGGGAGCGCCGCCTCCAGCCCCTGAGGGAGGGGGAGGGGCCCCCGCTCGCCCCGGCGGGGGCGCCTCGGTGAACGGTGGGGGCGGGGGGGGGGAACACCTCATCGTGCCCCCTCCCGCCCCGGGACACGATGGGGCAGAACCGGGGAACAAAAGAGGGTCGGTCCGGGCCGGGGGCGGCGGCGGGGCCGGGCCGGGCCGCTCCAGACAATGCGGCCTCGCGGCGCGGCCCCGCCCGCCCGCGCCGTGACGCGG
Source organism: Tinamus guttatus (assembly GCF_059628265.1). Taxonomy (NCBI): domain Eukaryota; kingdom Metazoa; phylum Chordata; class Aves; order Tinamiformes; family Tinamidae; genus Tinamus; species Tinamus guttatus. The sequence continues at coordinate 823,504 of NW_028289097.1, read as the reverse complement.
CCCAATGGCCGCGAGCGAAGAGGCTCTTTAAAAAAAGAAGCGCCGGCTGGAGGTGGCTGTCAGCTGTGGCGGATCCCTCCGCGCATGTAAACAGAGCGCCCGCAGCGGGATGCGCCGCGGGCCCATGTGCCGCTCGGCGGGGCGCGGGCGGCCCCGGCGCCGCGCGAGCCCCCGCGCCGGCCCCCGCGCACAAAGCGCCGCCCCGGGGCGGGAGGAGGGCCGCGGAACCCCCCGCGGGGCCGGAGGGGCCTCGCAGCCACAAAGAGCCGTCTTGTGCGGGGCCGAGCGGGGCCAGGTGCCGCCGACATGTTGTTGTGCGCCGAGGGGGGCGGTGGCGCCGGGCCCAGAGCGGCGGCAGGAGGCGCCCGCCGCGGCGCCGCTCCGTGAGGAGCGCGCACAGGGAGCGCCGGGCCGCGCTGCCCGAGCCGAGCCCGGGCGGAGGCGCTCGCGGCGGGGCCGTGCGGGGCGAGAGGCCGCGGCCGCCCCAGCACAAAGAGACGCGCGGGGCGGCGGGGGGAGGGGAGGCCGCAGCCCCCTCCCTCCTCCCCCCCGCCCAGGCCGGGGCGGACTCTTTTCCCGAGCCTCGCTCCCCCTCCCACCGCTCCCCCCCGCCCCCCCGGCGGACGCGCACGGCCCGTTCGAGCGGCGCGCGGCGGCTCCGAGGATTGTTCGCGCGGCGGTTGGCGGCGCAGCGGCTGCCGGCGCCCCCGCGGCCCGGGCCATGGCCGAGTTCCTGCCCCCGCCCGAGTGCCCCGTGTTCGAGCCGAGCTGGGAGGAGTTCGCCGACCCCTTCGCCTTCATCCACAAGATCCGGCCCATCGCCGAGCAGACGGGCATCTGCAAGGTGCGGCCGCCGCCGGTGAGTGCCCGCATGGCGCCGCCGGGGGAAGCGGCCTTTGTGTGGCGGCCCGGCACCCGCGGCGCCCCGGCCGCCTCCGCGCCGCTCGGCCCGGTGCAGGTGCCGGGGGTGGGGGGGCAGCAGGCCGCCCCTCTTCTCCATCATCCGTGTAAACTTTAAGTGGCCGCGGCGCCCCCTCCGTCACCGGCGCCTCCCGCAAAGTCGCTCCGGAGTTGGCCAAGTCGCCGGAGCGGCTGCCGGGACCGTGCGGGAGGAGGGAGAGGGGGCGGCTGCGGAGAGCCCCCCCCCCCGGCCGCGCTTGGCCACCCCCCACCCACCCAAAAAGTTGCGTCTCGGCCGGGCCCGGGCGCTGGGAGCCGCCGCGGGGGCGCGGGCCCGCGCGGAGCCCGGCGGAGGCAGCGCCTCGGGTGGTGCCTCCATGTTGCCATTGTGGCGGCGCGGGGGCCTCCCCGCCGCGCCCGGCCCCGCCGCGGGACCTCGGCCCGCAAGTTGAGCAGCGCCCGGCCCCGCGGCCGCGAGCGGGGCCGGGGCCTCCGCGAGCCGCATCCCGGGCAGCCATGGCCACCATTTTAGAACGCGAGACACAGTGGGAAGAGGAACAAGCCTTCATCGACATCGTCATCCTCCGGGCTGGGGTGGGGGAAACACGCTCGAAACTGTGTGGGGAATCGCCGTTTCCTTTTGTTGGGTGGCTCCATTTGTCTAGGATTGGCCCTGGGTCTCGGCAGCAGAGTTTGTGCGGTCAGAATTGTTGTTCTTTTGAAGGGGTAACAGCTGCCCTGGAGAGGAGGGGGGTAAAGTAAAGATCAATTCAACAAAACTGTGTGAATCACCTTTATTTTGAGGGACAAGCTGTTTCTCCAAGTGCAGGGTGGCACAAAGCTGGGGGGCGCAGCTGCCTCGAGGTAGTTTAACACGCCAGCAACAACGGCCGTGGAAGCCTCAGAGCCGATGCAGCGAGAGGTGAGGCCAGCGCAGCGCGTACGGGGAGCCAGGCTTTGCAGGCGTCGAGTTCAGAGCAGCCGTGTTGGCAATCACGCACGCCGCGCTTTGGTGCCTCGCTCCTTGTGGGGACTCTTGCTGGTAACCGTCCCTCTCCTGCCCATTTGGAGCAGCTTGTCATGTCCTGTCTGAGAGAAGTGGCTTTGTAGCAGCTCAAATAGTGCAACTCTCGTAAAAAGGAAGATGTTTCTGGTTTCTTTTGTTGTTTTTTTTTTTGTTTGTTTTTTGTGTGAGAAAAGTCACAATTTGCAACAGTATGAACATGCACAGGAACACTCCTGATTATCTAGGTAGGATATACAGATACCCCTTTTCATGTGGTTGAGCCAAATTCTGACTCACAGCGAAGGGGGTAAGCTGGTTTTCATTATACAGCAAGCATTGAACTTATGTAATTTTTTTTTAGTAGAATAATCTTTCTGGATTGTATATTTTTGAAGTGTTTCAGCAACTGTGAGCAGAACAGCATTTTTATGACTTTTTCTTTTGTGGTTTTAAAATCTCATCTCTGTTGCTTGGCTGCATGTACAGAAAAAAGAAAAACCCCTTAATAAATGACTTTTTTTTTCTTTTTGTGAGCTAACTATCTGTTAGTCATAAAACAAAGAGCTCCCCTAAAAAATAAAGCACCTATTGCAACTATGTTCTCAACGCATTCCCATCACTGCTTACCAACAAGCTAATATTTGTTGGTGTTTATGATCATAGGTTTAACTGAGCGTATTTAGAGCTGAAAATAGTTGAAGCTGCTAAGGACTGATCACTTCGTAGTTATATAGGGCATGTTTTTTCATGAGAGCTTAGCTACCAGAGCTCTTATCTACCCTAGATAATTACTTGGATGACTTGTGCAATTGGTTGTTCACCAGCCTAGAGGGAGCCCTTACAAATGCGCCATAAAAAGTCTTGAAGTTGATGTCGTTCCTGGCCTTCCTCCCGAAAACGAGGAACATGGTGATTATTCAGGTATTGTTCTTTCCCATACGATCAAAGAGTTTGTAGTGCAGCAAACTACAGGTTATACCCGTCTTTTCACAAAATCATACCCGTTCCAACGGAACACGTTGCTCAGGAATGGCTGCTCTCTGGAAATCCTCGTACGTGTAGCTGAAGCTTCTGCCTGTGCTGCTGCTCTGATTACCAGCTGGTGTTGCTCCGCAGCAAGCAGGCACCACGGGCTGTCAGGACCCTCGACGAGCAAGAAATTCCAAAGTTGATCACAGGCCTTCTACCCTTTTTGCTTAAATTTTGTTGCCTTAAGCTTCATCAAGTGAATTGATGCTTCTGTGTCTGAACTGCAATTACAGCTTCATGAGAGGTAGTTAGTGATGGCCAACTGTGACTTTATAATTTTGTAATGAAGAAGTCTTTATTCCCAGGGAGCCATTCCAGGCCCTGGTAAGGAGAGCTCACCCTTTGAAAGGGAAAGGTCATTTCTTGGTATTTTTCCCCTAGCATAAGGTGGTTACCAGATAAGCTTGGAAAAGCAAAGGTCTGTGGTAGCCTGTCTGGTGATGAAGGTCTGGAGGACTGTGAACTGTTTGGTGAGGGGGATATCTTCAAGGCATCTGGCATACTGTGGATGTCCAGATGGAAGAGCTAGCGGATTCTAAATGCTAGCTTCACGCTTGCAGGATGAGAGAATATCCAGGAATACAACAGGAGGAGGTATAATTTCTGCAAAGTGTTGCTAAAATTTTACTAAATTTTCACCTGAGTGCCCCAAAGCTTTCCTCTTCATTCCAGCTCAGTTCGTTTCGGTCATCCTTGGTGCCTTAGCTTTGCTCTTGTTTTAATGATCCTGGGACACTGTAATCTCCATGTTAACTGTCGTCAACTTGACTTTCTTTTGAAGGGCACAACAATAACCATATTCACAGGCTCTGGTTTATGCAACATGAAAAAGCGAAGTTAAGGCTTTTTGTCAACAGTCTTGAGCATAAAGTAGATAGTCCCAAAGGGAGCAAAGTGTTGGGAACTGAAGAGAAGCTTTACCAGCAGTTAATGGTTCACTACATACTGCTGAACCAAAGCTGGGAAGTGATACAGAAAAATGGATGGCATACGACTTGTTTGCAGTACGTCCCAACATGCTGTGTTGCAGATAGACCTTTATTAATGAGGTACATCATTTATTGTGATCTCTGAGTTTAAATGGTAAGCTAGAATAGTGGGTTACTGCAAAATTTCACATGTCAAGTGCTTACCTTACTTTCTGGAAGGTTTTATGATAGCTCTGTAAGTTATTGGTCTGAGGCACTTAGAGGAATGAAGTGAAGTATTGTTGGAGAACAACATCCTTGTTGTTTGAAGTAGATGTATTAGTGAAAGCAGATGTCCCAACAAATTTGTGGTGTGGCTTCAATACTAAAAGGTAAAACGTAGAGCATGTTGTATTCCTTCTGCTACAACTTTTATTTGGAAATGGAGCTTTTCTTTCTATTTGAAGAGATGCTTTGTTGCAATTGGAGAAATGACTAATAACAACTACTTAAGCCTTATTGCTTATATTCAACAGTTTCAAAATCCCTGGAAGCAATTAGACTAGAGAATATAAGGACAGTACATTAAAAATGTTGTAATTTTCCTGTAGCTAACCATTAAAGTGGTGAAAATTCAGTCTAAATGCTGTTGCTTTAAAGATTTTGGATGTAGAGAAGTGCAGTAAAGGCCTCCAAATAACATTATGTGCCCTCATAAGACTAAGCAGCTCAGAACTGGAAGGTCATCATCAGTGTAGCTGGAATCTTGATGGATTTGACACTGAAGATCTCTAAATTACTGACTCAATTTTTCAGTAATGCTAAAATATTATGAAGCTTTCAGAGGACTGGAGGAAAATGAGCAAATCCCCATTTAAATTCTTTCTATGTACAAGTGTTGTTAACTAGTTCTTACTCCAGGCTAGGTGAAAGACTGATAGAATCACAGTGTGATTGTATGAAATATGATTATATGAAAACTCATGTTGCCTCAAAATTACTGTTTTGTTTGAGCCTATATACTTGGTTAAGTTAGTTGCATTGCCGTGATTTGAGATTTATAAGTTAATTGACAATATCCTAATTACAGTAATTAGTATTGTGCAGAATTGACACAGTGCTGAAGGAATCACAAATTATTTCACCGTTAATGAGAAACTGTAATGAAAGATACATTTCTAATGGTCTTTTAGAATCGCAAGCCAACAATATCTAATTTCCATTAAAGTTCTAGAAGAACAAAATAAATTATTTCATGTAGATTGTGGGTTTATGGTTGGTCTTTCTTGTTATCGAGTCATCCTCATTGCGTAATAAGCTACATTTTATGAAACAAGAGGCATTAACATAGGATTCGGTCATACATTTGGGAACGAAGGAACATAGATCAATATGTTTCTGCACATAAAAAAATAAATTTTGAAGAATTTACTGAGAGCTTAGGCCTGTCACAAGCTCTAGAATTTTTAACAGGTGAAGCTGTTCTTCTGGAATGCTTTTTTTCAGGAAGACGGTTGATTTAAGCGGTGTCTGTTTCTTGCTGCTCATTCAACTACTTGGTTACCTGCATTGCTGGCCTGATGAGGAAACAGATCTGGAGTGAAACCCCCTTCTGCTTCCCTCCTTCCACCTTTATGTGTTTCTGTGTTTGTTTATTTTTAATGAAGAAAATCTTCATTAAACAATGGGCTAAAAGCAGTTACTGTTGGAGCAGCTTTGTTGAGGCTTCTGGGGTTGTCCAATGCCGATATTGAAAACTATGGTATAGTTAAAACAAGAACTAATGTGAATAAATCTTCCAGCTTCTCCTAAACAGGAAATTGATCTTCATCATGATGGTCCCTTCTGATTTGATAGTCTACAGAGGTCTAGTCCGTTTATTTTATCGAAAACAAAACAGTGAGATAACTTGATCCCAATATGTAAGTCAAGGAAAAAATACCAGATACCGCTACATTGTTCATCAGTCTTGTAAAGGGAGGCTGGCAGTCCTGGTTCTGGCTATGCATAAGCCAGACTCACTTGAATTAGATATAGGACATGCATTTTTAACAGTGAGAGTGAACCACTGTTAGGAAAGAAAAAAACTAAAGGAGGTGATGATTATGCCGCTTTTTGACACTTCGAGATCAAAAATGTGTTTTAGTGCTGAGGTTCCAAAATCTTGCCAGTTTACATGCTGTCAAATTGTCGTGAAGAAAAATAATTAATTTAGACACCCGAGGAAACCCTTAGTTAATGTTCAAGCCAGGGATCATGCTTCACAATTAGGTAAGTTCAGAGTAGTTTATCTACCTGTCTCCCCTGATATTTAATTATCATGGAGAGATGAAAACGGAACATGATATTGCCACTGGTAGCCTAGCCATCGTGTGTGGCATGGTGTGCCACCAGTGGTTTGTTTCCTGCGCGTCAGAAACTCTAAAAAAGTCATAGTGCTCTTGAAGAATCGTGAGAATATCCTGTCCTCGAAGGAGTCCCAGTAAGGGATTTTAAACACTTCATTTATTTCATGGAAAAATTAAAATCAAACGGTTGAGTCTGGAACTATTTATGTGGGGCAGTAGTGGTGGGAGGTTTGGACTTCTGCTACTTGGTTTGTTGGACTTGACATAAACAGTGTCAGCTAGAAGATGAAAAGGAGAGTTTCAGACTAAAGACACCCACTTTACCCAGCAACAAAACTACCGCTGCCAGTGAATGAAATTAGTTTCTGCTGGCATACCCATTAGGAGAGGCTTTCTTTCAAACCCAGTTTATCTGAGAATTGTTGGCTGTGTTAGATAGGAGATCAGGTTAAGTGTTCCCAAAAGCCAGGGAGAACTTTGAGGATCGTATAACCTGCCAGCCTTGTATATGTTTAGGTAGGTGCTTCTCATTGAAAGTAGGTGCTTTTCAAGTGAAAATGAATCTGAACAGAGAACTTGAACTGAGAGTCTTGTAAATAGTTTGGGTAGGAACCTTTTGCTCTTGCCGAGATGGGAATGTGTAGAGAAAATCCCTAGACAGAGTTAGATTAGTAGCCAGCTGAGGCTTCATTTCAGGTTGTATTTTGATTTATTAGCTGCTTGTTTAAAACCAGTAGCATCATCTAGCTCATCTACATGTGCGGTTATTCCGAGATGGCTATTGTGATTTAATAGCACATCCTTCTGTAATCTGTGTTAAATTGGGATTAAAATCCAGATTTGATAATTCAGAATGTGGCTCCGAAGAGACTATTTCTAGAAGTCTCTGGTGGAAACCCTTTGAGCAGAGTTATCTGTGCTGTCAGTGTGACTCCCCAGTCAGACATGTCTGGAAATGGACATACAGGATTGGTTGGGGTCCGTCTACCGAGACTCCAGCAAGGACAGCTGTAGTGCTCAGGGCCTGTGTGCAAACCTTGCTACCTGTTCTGGTGCGATGCCTAAGCCCTTCAGTCAGTTTCATCATCCGTCCTTATAGGGCCACCGTTGGGTGCCAAGGGACAGCCTGCTCTGACACTCGAGAGTCTTTTACTTAACCTCGGCTTTCATTTATCTTTGTGTCTGTTGTTGGGGCAAAAATGCTTGGGGCTAGAGAGATGATGCCCATTGCAAGCTTGGCTATTTGGCAGCCAGTGGTCCTCAAATGGGAAGGATTTGTGCTTTCGGTGTTTTCCGTGCTGAGCTGCATCGTGCAGCCTGTGTAAGACAGCCCTGTTTTTATCTCAGCTGGGCCATACTCCACCGAGCCTGTCACACTGGAGAGTCCTGCGTGCGAGGTGCGTTGCTGCACCCAAGGCCCTTCCTTAGCAAGGAAGAGTTGGATGGTTTTGCTAAAAAATCACCTGCGCTCGAAATTACGAAGCACGGGTTGCGTCACCACAAAGTAGGTGAGCTGATGATTGGCATTATCAACTAACGTTAGCCTTTTAACGGGGTCAAAGAGGGATTAGCTCCCCTTCCAAAAGGGAAGATTTGTGGGTGGCACACTGACACCATTGGAATAAGTAGTACCGGATCACGTCTGTGTCACTTTGTGTAGATCCTGTGATGATTCAAGTCTCTTTTAAACACATTTTTAATACAGCCATAAAAACAAAAGACTGAAAGGGACCTCCAGAGTCACTGAGCCTGTTCCTTTCCTCTTGGTGACAAGAATCACGTCACACCTTTGCCAGGGAGGATGACAGATCTCGCAACAAAGGATGTAGGTCACGCGCGCAGGGTGGGCATCCTGGGAAGCCGGGCAGCGCTGTGACTGAATGAATGCCTTGTTTCTATGGCAAGAATTGCCAAGAGATTCTTTGGGATCTGGCTATGAGACATTGTCTAGCAAAATAATGGAAGTGCCACTTTTTGTGTGGCATTGGAAAGATCACAACCAAAAGTCCACTAGCATAGCGGTAGGTTCCCTGAATCTGGTGGAGAGGAAGGTGGTGCTGAAGGAGACTCACTGTCCTTACGTTTTAATTAGTATTGCATTCAGATGAAGTGCTAGATTCACCAGCTGGAATTCTATGAAGTCTGATACTCCCTTTTCTGTATATCTGAAAGGATGAATACAGCTGACTGCTTGCACTTTATACCACAACTTGGGCTGTTAATGTGAACATGATTCTTGCAGGTGCCTTCTTCACTGTTGATTTGCTCATAAAGTTAAAAGTTGCAAAGTTTAGTGTTGGTCACTTTTTTGTATGATCTTATATTCATGTTTGTTCTGCTGGGACTGTAACATTTGCACGGGGCTATATTTGTGAAGGCAGTGAGAATTCAAGAAATGTAGAAATGCATGCCAGCATAGGCAAGTGGTGATGGGTTCCCTTATTTGCAGGCTTCTAATGATAAAACTGAGTAGTAGAAAGCAACAAATTAATTTCAGGTAAGGGAGCTGTACAACATAAAATTCCACATTTCTAGGATTTCAGTTCCTTTTGATGCTTGTATTCTTAAGTTTTGTGCATTGCTGAAAAAGAAAAAAAGGCCTCAATCTTTTTAAACATTTTTGTGTGTGTGTGTTAAAAGGAAGAAATCCAGACCAATTGCTTTTGAGGCCCTTACAAGTAAGCCCTGGGTGGGAATAGCCAGTTTTATTTATTCATAGATCTTTAGGGAAGGCAGCGTGTGGAGCTGATTTGTACACGCTGCCGTCTCAGTGAGAATTGGTTGTTTTGCAGGACTAGCTTTTCTGCAAAACACAGCACCCTCTTGCGGTGCTGCTCTATTAGTCATGAAGGTCTTGCTTTGCTTAGCAGGTTCTGCTTCAGCTTGCATACAAATGTGTTTTTTTTAAAAACTAAGTTTCTATGGAAGGGCTGAGAACATCTGGTGGTGGCGTTTGTTTAGGAGCTGAGGCACTGAGTGTATCAGTGTGTATCATGTCTCTACAAAAATTGTGGTGACTTTCTTCTTGCTAAGAGTCGCACTCTTTTAGGCTATTAAATATTTGTTTCTCACTGCTGGGCTATTTGTTGGACTAAGAGACTTTCTCTTAACAGAGCAGAAGTCCTGTGTCCAATCACTCGGGCTTCTAACATTTCCCTTGATAAAATAACTGTGTTCAGGCGTGTCTGATGTTCAGTATCGTTAAACCTAGTCCTTTACTGCAGGAAGCAGCTCTGTAGTGGAGCCTCGCACACAAGGCTCAGTATCATCAGCATTGTCATTGCTGTACGTGCTCCTCTGAATTCCTGTTCTTTATTCTCGTTCTGTGCTCTTTATCCTTGGTACAGGATCTGTTTTCCAACTTACGGCTCACCCCTCTAGAACATGGACTTGCTGCTTTGCTAAACAGCCAGCACGTTTCCTTCCCTTGCACTTTTTTTTTTTAAAAAAAAAAAAAAAAACAGCTGTCTTGGGCAGTTTAATTTCACTTCCCAAAACACTCCATGGCTGTTGTGTGTGTCATAACGTCCCTTTGTTCTTTCCTGCTCTTTTTGCCTGTTTTCTATCTTTGTGCACGCTGTAAACCCTGGAATTTTGCTAAATGACCTAACAGTCAGTTCAGCTTGAAAATCAGATTCACCTAAGTAGAGTACAGGTCTTGCCTTAAAATTTCCTAGTTGGTGTTTCTCTTCCTGTAGATTCATTGGTAGATACCCAAACATTGCAAAAAAGTGCCAAACTTCTGGTGGTGCGGAGGGGAGGACATCAGACTTTGAATTTCCCCATATTCAGTGTGCTGGCAAACAAAATGGTCAATAAAAGTAGAGTTAATTTTTGGTTGTAAATGAAAGCATCATGATATTACATGCTGGTTTTAGTCGTATGTAAGAAAATGATCGAGAAGCGTTGAGAACTCTTGAGAATTGCCCATTTGCTTCAGCATTTGCCATTGTGACTGCTGTTGTCATCTTGCTTCCATTTTGAGTTTGAATTTTAACCTGAGCTTGTTGGTAGGATCAGAGATTTCCCTTATAAAAAACTGAGAGATCTGGATTTGTCACCATATCTGGATCAAAAGCTTGTCTCATTATTCCTCTTTGCTCCTCAGGGTTTTCACAGTCTCCAAGATTCTTACATCACTTCTCTCTGATTTTGAAATCCCTGGTTCTGCCACAGACTTTGTTTCGTGTGATAAGGCAGGATCCTGTCACAACACAGAAGTGAGCCTGGATGTTTGTACATAATTGCCTTGCACATCTGTTATGGTTGGTTTTGACAATAACCAGTTTTCATGCTGAGTAATTCTGCTAAAATAGCAAATATTCTGCTTGTGATGCTGATTTTATTTCAATTCAATTGAGGAAAGGTTATTTTCTTTCCAGATAGCAGAGGAAGACAGGAGAACTTTCTATCAATGGTTCTCATGCCTGTTATCTTCACTGGGCAATTAGTGATAAAATGATAGCTTTATATAAAATAAATTGCTGTCAAGCTTAAATCAAACCTAATTTGTTTTAGTGGAGCACTGTATTGCCAAACCAACTGCATGTGTGAGGTGTCAGAAGTATGAATGAAGAAACAGCCTTACTTATATGTAACACTACTATTGCAGGTATTTTGTCAAAGTAGTAGGGTTTTTTTTTCCCTTCCCCTTTTTGGTCGTGTATCAGCTGTTATGCAGTGCTTATGCACAAGGAATTGGGAAAATAAACTTTTTATTGTTTTTAATTTCTGAGACAATCAGTTATGAGAGTCAACTGCTCCTCTTGGGTCCTTTATGAGCATTTGAAGTCTCTGGTACCAGATGATTGCCTTCCCACTCAAAGCAGACATTGCAGCTTACAGTATAGCTTATGAAATTTCACTTTTTTTTCCTGCCATGTTTCACATGGTAGGAATGTCAGACTTGTTAAATAAGTGACAGTTGATTGTCTTTGAGGCTGGGGCAAATAGTGGGTGCCAGGCCCTTTGCTGACCAGTACGTGTAGAAAGCCCATGGACTGACTTGGTGTCGAACTGAAGGCTTAATCTCGTGTTATTTGTCTCATGATTTTGAGACCTGTCTATTTCAAAGACACATTGGGAAAGATTTGAGAGAGGGACAGTGACTTACAATGATTCGTTATTTTTTTTCTCTTTCCTAAGATTTCTCCTACTCAAGAAAATGGAGTAATTCAGGAGCAAAAACAGAGTTCACCAAAATTGAAAGCATGGGGGGAGCGAGACCAGTGGCAGGACCAGATGGAGCCCTTGCTTATGGGGAGATGCTGTGGTCATTTGCACACCATAAGGGATCACGTGCAGAACATTTTGGTGCTAAGAAAGATTTGCAAGCCACAAAGGCCACTTCCATGCTCATTTTATAATCCTCCTCTTATAATCCACTGCCTGGTTTGGATTCGCTTTACTCCAATTTCAGGTTTATCCAGCTTTTGAGTGGAACACAGAGAAATTGTATTTCTTTTCCTGGTCTTTTGATGGAAGCCCTCCTCTCTTTCCAGGACTGGCAGCCTCCATTTGCGTGTGATGTTGATAAGCTTCACTTCACTCCAAGGATCCAGAGACTCAATGAACTAGAGGTAAACTGTAAAGCTAAATGTTTCTTAAGAGGTTTTCAAAAGATGAGTGATTTTTGTGTGTGTTTGTTTTTCTTCATCTTTTCACCATGAACTCCTGCTAACTTCAGCTGAGAGCACTTTGTACTGATAATCATTCTGAAATTAGCTCTTTCAGAATATATTTTAAAAATAACAAGCATAAAAGCTAAAATTAATGCTCATTAAAGGAATGAAACTCAGACCATTTCCACTTAGAGGTGCTTCTTAGTTATTACATTCCAACTTTCAAGTGCTGTCATTTAGGTTTGCATTTTGCTCATCTACAGCATCTTTTAAATGTAGAAGAGATGAAACACGAAATGCTTTACAGATAAAAAGCTGTTTGGAAGGAGAACAGCTACAGAATGTGGGTTCTGTGGGTCTGAAATCTGCTGTTCACAAGCACATGCATTCACTGCTTTTGTGAATTCAGACTAAAGGGAATAGTGAGAAGTCCTGCTTAACTCATTACTGATAAGAACTGAAATGACAGGGACATTTTGCCTGCCTGATATTTTACATGGGGAGAGGATACTGGCTTTTTAAAATCCTGATGTGACTGTGTGAAGTGTCAAGGTAAGAGCTCCAGCAGTGGATTCAGATGTTAAGAAAAGGAGAGATTGGGCGCGGATGGGTTTAGAGCTCTTACTGGAGGAGTTTAAGAACAAGCTAGTCTGTTGTATGGACAAACCCTTTGCTTATGTTAAGAATAGAAAAATGTGACGACATTGAAATGTCATAAGATTTAAGTCAAAGCTACTACTCTTTAACACACTAACAGTCTATTGGAACTCAATCTTACTGCGTGAAGTACTGGACAAACATACCAGGCTTATCTTTTCCCTGCCTTGACCAGTTTATATCGACAAAAAGGAAGCAAATGTGGTTAAGAGTGAAAAGGGATAACAAAATTACTTGATCACAAACTATCTGAGTTCCTGGTGTTTAGGTAGTTTTTCACAGTAAAAACTGATTACAAGCCTAAATGCAGTACAGAAAGTTAATAAGTGACTTGAGGAAAAACAGGTGGTATCTGTATGGATTTTTTTTTTCCTTTTCTCTTCTGCATCTGGGTTGACGGGAGGAATAAAATGCAAAGCTATACATGTAGAGAGGAAAATCTGGGCAGGCAACTGAGGCTGTTAACGTTATAAACACTGGGAAATAGGGGCTTAATCTGCATTCAGTATGCAGTTCATTCTTCTTTTTCCAGGCTCAGACCCGTGTAAAACTGAATTTCCTGGACCAGATTGCAAAGTTTTGGGAACTTCAGGGATGCACGCTGAAAATTCCACACGTGGAGAGGAAGATCTTGGATTTGTTTCAGCTTAATAGAGTAAGATTGTTGTTACAGGGGGGAAAAAAGCTATTATGTTATCTGTGTTTCTGGGATAGCATCACAATTGTTTGAGGAGATTTGGTGGTCTGTCTAAGCTAGACAAAATGTTTTGGTTGACATAACATAGCAAATGCAGCACAAAATACTAGGAAATGTAATATAGTGTGGGTTTTTATGTGAGCACTTTGAAATCCTTTTTCAAGTTGAACTTGGATACAAACTGGTTAAGAAAAAACTTAGGCTGAATTGGAGAAAGCTTCTGCACAGTGAGGGCAGTGAAGAGTAACTTCTTTGGTTTGGGGGGCAAAAAAATCCAAATTATTTTTTGGATGAAACTTAAACTTTGGATGAAATTGTATAATGTGAAAGCAAGGTGTGTGGTTCACTGTTTCCAAGATATATTCTTTTTATATTTAGGGTAGATTTCATAGTATATGTTCTAGTGAGAGGAACCATTTGTACTGTGCAGAAAAGTTGTATTTGTAACTTGTTTCAACAGCTAATTAGTAGAGTGACAAATTGTAATCTCTGTTTCTCGGAAGTAGACTGAACTATTGTTTGGTCATCTAGCAGTGATGCTGACTTGTTTGTAAAGTAATGCAAAAAACTTCATGCTTTATGAATAGGTTATGTAGTCAGCTTGTAGATTTTGAACGATTCTCACATTTAAGAAAAACATACCGTGATGGCTTCAAGTAGCAGGTAACATCAGGAGGTGTCTTCTGTTAAGGCAGAAATTGTGTTCTTAAACTTTGGTCACTTTAGTATTAAATACACAATCCTTATGTTTTCTCTTTTTAGCTAGTTGCAGAAGAAGGAGGATTTGATGTAGTTTGCAAAGAGAGAAAATGGACCAAGATAGCCACCAGAATGGGATTTGCTCCTGGCAAAGCAGTGGGTTCCCACATCCGTGCACATTACGAACGTATTCTCTACCCTTACAACTTATTCCAGTCTGGAGCTAGCTTACTGGTAAGTCTTGTAGCTAGCTAAAAGCCTGCTAATTTAGCAGACAGTGTCTTTTTTCTTTTATTGGTGGAACATTTCCAAAAACTGTGTCTTATGTTTTATGGCATGCAGGTGACAGATGGTGATGATAAAAGCATTTTACATATGCATAGTAAACTTGTATTACACACAAAGTTTCGAAAACTTCCTTAATCTCATCTTTTGAGGGTAACCTCTTACTGTTTTGAATGCTACTTATCTATATTTTCTTCTGCAGCATATAGAAGCCTCATGATAACGAATATTCAGACATCCTGGGATGGTTTCTTGAATGCTCTTTTATGTAACGCAAAATATTACTGTATTCACAGAGCATTGTCCGTCCATCTTTCTGATGGAATAAGTCTCTTCTGGATCTTTACCATTTGAACACGAGTGATGAACTATATCAAACCTTGGCAATTTTGTAGCAATTAGTCATCTTGCCTTTACTAAGGTCATTCATGCTTGAGAATACTTCGTGGATGTAATGTAGTGAACAGTAGGGCTTCTGAGTTCTGCAAAGCTTAAATCTTCATCCTTTCTGCTTAACATTTAGCCGTTAAAACAAAATTTGTGGTTGACTGAGGATAGAAACATAATCTCTAATCAAGAATAGATTTTATTTAAATTTTGAGCAGCAGTCATTTATTTGGAAAGCTATGATGGGTTGAAGTTGTCAATAACCATTTTTATGGATTTTTAACACGCCTACCATGCTGCGCTTTTAAAAAGCGGAGAGGTTACCTTTTTTTTCCTCTTTTTTTTTAAGCAAAACCCTCTTAATCTTGTTACAGGCTTGTCTTCATCTACAGAAAACAGCACTAGCCTTTTACATAAAGCTACAAAAATGAGATTTTGACATAAGAAAGGTTGGAAATGAAGGCTTTTTACTTAGCTATTGATGATCACTTTCAAGTGAAGAACAGCTGTATACTTCACACTCTTAAAAATAAGTAATTTGTGTAGCTTTAGATGTTTTACAAATGAAGAACAAGAACAAAATCTATTTGAATACAAGCCTTCCGATTTACCAAGAATATCTTGCCTTGCCTCAAGTGTATTCGTGTTAAGCAGTGGAAAGCCATACCATTCGATGAAGACATTCCAAGGCATTTCATTGAATACTTCACATTTTAGTAATTCTGAAAGCAGTGGATTCCCTTCTTTTTTTTTTTCTTTTTTCTTTTATTGTTATTATTATGATTTTAATGGTGTTTTGTGACATCTACCTTTTCTCTTTTATTTTTGAGGCTCAATTACACTGAGTAAAATCTAATTAAAGTTTTTTAAAAAATAACTAGTACCACAGACTTTCTTGATGAAGTAGGTCCACCATGCAAGTCTCTCATGCAGTTGGCGTTCACGTCCTGGTTTGCTCAGGGAAGGTGCTTTTCCAAGGAAAAGCCTTCTCAAATGGCTGCTCGTGACCTCATGTAGTGAGGTCACGCTGCTCTTTAGCTTTCCAAGCTCTCTTGTACAACACGTATCTGATATTTGTTTCAAACTGATATGTTTAGTGGATCATGCAGTTCTGATGTATATTTAAGTTCATTTTTTTAAAACTCTCCCCGCAAAGCTGTTAGACTATTCTCCTCTCATATGTGATATTTATGCATCTTTTCAATGAACTGAGAGAATCCACAGAAATATGTTGGGTTTAGAACATTTTTCACACTGAGATTTGGCACTTTTTTGACTATTTTTTCTTTCTGCCAATGTTGTCTTCCAACTCAGTTTGTTTTGCAGTACGTTTTTGAGGAAGAAACTCATCTAAGATTATCTTGTTGGCTTTCTTCCATGTGTTCCCAATAAGTGGTGCTTTCCCAGATGCTTCTCGTGTAGGTGTCCATTTTATTGTACGTCTGTTCAATGCTTTACTGGGAATCTGAGCATCTGTGAGTTTTGTTTTTGGAGAAGATACAGCTATTGGATTTGACAGCTGTCAGTTTCAGATGTGTGTTTCCATCTTTTGATATTCCAACAAGCCTTTGGAGAGAATTTCTTCATGTGGCCAGGATCATCATCCATAAAAGATTAGTGCTTGCACTCACCAAATGTTTTTAATTGCGAGTACTTGCTGTATCCGTTGACTCCTTTTCTGCAAAGGAAGCAATACAAGATGAGATAGTTTCCACTGATGACTATGCTTTAACCTAAGATTTCATGTTTCTTTAGAACTCTTTGCTTGCTCATTAAGAATTAGGGTTTTTTTTGTAAAATGTTACTGTATGTTGTGAAGTCTGACAATTGTCACGAATCGTGGTATTTATTGCCAAAGGTATGCAATTTTCAGGAATTAATAGAAATGTGCCTTTTCAGTGACTTGAACTAAAGCAATGTTGAATCCTTGTCTTCTCCACTCAATTTCATACAGCAGCAGTATGGACTCTTGATCCTCTCTAAAATATATAAAGAACTTAACTCCTGAAATGTTCTTCAGGAAAAAAAAATGTATTTCAGCTAAGGCAGAGCTTTCTGGCAGGTTGCAAGTTGCTTTTACTTTGCTCTGCGTGTTGGCGTTACAGCAGGGCAAGCTGAGGACCTTGCAGCCACCTCCAGAACGCTCTTGTTACAATCTGCAACAGGATCATCTACTGCAAGAGCTGGAGCTAAGGAAAGCCCCACGTTGCACGGGCTGCTGGAGCAGTGTGGGTGGGACTGAGAGGAAACTAGAAAGGCTTGTGATGAAAGATTGTCTGCTCTCTGTATTGCTTTGGTTTAATTTTTATTTATAGCGTTCTGAAATATGTTAATAAGTTGGAATAAGTTTGTTAATAAAGTTCAAAGGATGATTTCAGCTTTATTGTGGAAGCTCTTGCATTCAGTAAAATGGCAGAAAATACTGACTTTGTGGCTTGCCTGTTCAAACAGGGACTGTTACAACTGTCATCAATACTAACTTTCTGTTAACTCAGCACAATAAACATTAAATTTCTGCATTTTTTCATGTTATCCGGAATGTGGGATTGCACCCCACAAAGCCTTGTGTTAGAAGTGGATACAAGAATCAGTTAATTGAATTTTGTCTCTTCAGTGTTTGCAGAAGCCAGACCTCACCAGTGACACAAAGGACAAGGAGTATAAGCCCCATGATATTCCACAGAGACAGTCGGTGCAGCCATCTGAAACTTGTCCACCTGCTCGTCGAGCAAAACGCCTGAGAGCAGAGGTGAGAACTTGGCTCTACATGGATCAGATCACTAAATGTATTTGCAGAGTTGCTACCAATTTAACCTTTGCCTCGTCATTGTTAAGCATATCTAAGTATTTGTATGCGTATGGCAAGATACTCTTGATAGTCTCAAAAAGTGCGTTATTGAGATGGGGAGTTCAAAGAGACCTGGGTCTGTTGGGATGTGCAGCCTTTCCTGGAGCATTGCATATATTTGCCAGTTTTCAGGATTTAGAGTGTTTTTTCAGTGTTTAGAGTAGGCTGGTAAATCAAAAAGCATAGCCCTAAAGTTGGGTAAGCAGCTCTATTTGGGAGTTTAAATGGGAATTAACAGCTTTCCAAGTATAAAACTGAAGTGTTGTATTTAACTACACTGCTGACTTTTACTTATTTATTTATTTTTAAGTCCACTAATATCAAAACAGAATCTGAACCTCCTGAAGTCCGAACTCATAATCTAAGACGTCGAATGGGATGTGCACCTCCAAAGTGTGATAATGGTGAGTGGCAAGTAAGGAGTGAATGAAAATGAGGCAATTTTCAAAGTGTGATTGTATTGTGGAAGCATTTTATGGCTTTAGAATTTTGTTGTTGTTTTGTTTTGTGAGTGGGTATGTTTGTGTTTTAGGTTTTTTTTGTTTTTTTTTTTAATAAAATAATTTGAGAAAAAATCTACTTGTTTAAACATCACTGTCTTTAGAGTGGGCAGAAATGATATTTGAAATATTTCTTTGTTTTGTGCTTTAGCTAATGTCAATCTATCCTTATATAGAGGTAATGTTTTAGGAGACATCAGATTTCAAACTCTTAAGAGTTTTAATTCATAATCAAGCTTGCTTTCTTGAGAAAACTTGGGAAGATATAAAATATGTTATGAATTTGTTATTAAAATCTCATATTCTGATTTTTAATTTTTTTAATAATCTCATCTTACCATCTTTTTGAAGAAATGAATATTTTTGAGCTGAGAGCTGTTTAGTGGCACAAAACCGAATAATAAAATTGTTAATCAATTTGTCAAAGTAAATATGAGAACTATTTATAGCTACGTTAATTATTAACAATGTCTTAGCAGTTTGTTAGTCTTCCATTTCATTCAAACTCTGTTTTCCATAAGTTACCTGTTGATTGCGAACTTTTCATTTGGTGGTTTTGGTGTTAAAGAGAAAAAGTGTCCTATGGGAACTACATTTTTTTGTCCTGAAAAGACAAAGGGAAATGATTTAGACCATCTTTAACCATTAAATTTCTGATAGGCAGATACATTCTTTTTCATAAAATTTTCATTAGCTTCTTGGACTTCAAAGAGTGTTTTAGGTTATTTCATGTCCAAACAAGAAACCTTCAGCTTGCTGGTAGTGTGAGGATTCCTGTTTTCTGAACACAAGTTCTGCTGTATGGGAAATGGGGTGGGCTGCTAATCCAGGAGTGAAGATTTTGGTAGCAACATGCTCTGATTAAGCAACCTCCATGTGAAGGTCAATCCCAGAAATAAATGCATATGAGCAGACTGTCTGGATACTGTCCAATAATGGCTAATAGTTGTCAAGAGTCTTCTTTAATTGCTGCCTTCTTGATAGATGCAGTATCGATTTATAGAGCTTCAGGTAGTTGCTAGCAGTGATTCGGGTACCCAACTAGAAATTGGCAGTATCTGAAAATACTTTCATCTCTGTTTATCTCGATGCATCATTAGTTGCCTGTTTGTTTTTATGGGACAACTTAATAGAGGCGACCAGATGCTCTCACACAGACTTCATCTGTGATGGCATGCCATAGTTCTGAGTTCTTAAATATCACAGTGCTTCATTTTTTTACTAAATACTGCTAGGCTGCACGGGGGATAGTTTTCCTCTATTTTGAGGAACGTGTCATTTTGCTTCCTAAGAGGCAGTAGGAGAGGAGGGTGTAACAGGGAGTGGAATTGATTCTTTCTCAGGGTGGCTTCTGTCACATGCTTGTCTTCAACAAAGCCCATTTGTGGAAGACCACTGTAAGAAATGGGTGTGGAAAAATGATCACAGGAAACTGTAGTGTTTTTCCACGTCATGGGTAGGACAACTGTCAGAGTAGTTCAACCCAATTCATTAACACCATATAATTTTAGGTTACAAAAATGAATAGTCTTTAAAAGTACTTAAAATACAGCAACATCATGAAATGGGGCATCTCTGCACATAACCTCAGAATAAACTCTGAGAGGTCAAAACTGTTTCTGAGCTTGCGGCTGCTGCTGGTGGTTAGTGTCAACCTTTAGCCATGATAAATCTTCCATTTGAAAGAGAATATCCCCAATGTGCTTGGGATAGCAAATAATTCAAAAGATAACAAATAATGCAATGAGACAAGTAATACAAATAAAGCAAATAATAATGAGTAATGCTGAGCAGTAAGACGTTTTCTAACTGCTTTATACTTTTTTTTCTGTTTTACCAGAAAAGGAAATTCATAGCACAGTGAAACTTCCTGAGAAGAGAGAACACGCTGGGGAGCCAGAGAAAGACAAATCCAAAGCTCGATCTAAAAAACCCACTAATGCTGTGAGTATGTCCTGCATTCTTTCTGCTTACTTGCAAGCTTTCAACATTTCTCTTGGGTATGTAGTAAAATTTAATGTAATTTAGATCATGTTAAGGGCTCTCCTGTATTTTTCATCTAGATACCTTCAAAGCTGTTATAAACCTGAACATAATAGAATAGTTGTTTTGTTTTTATAAAGTAACTTGTCTCCTGTACGCAAATACCGTTTCAAAATAGGCATTTTGAAAGAACAGTCCAGAGAAAAGTGATTCTTCTGGGATCTGCTGTCTTGCCCCATCACTTTGTCTTCTTAAGGGGAGTTCTTAATACAAACATTGGCTTAATACAAACACTCAGCTGTCCTGGACACTTGGCTCTTATTCCACAATTTCACCACTTACTTGGGATCGTTGTTGTTCAACTGCTCCTTAACACCTCTCCCAGCCCCTCAAGCAGGCAAGCAAACCGACACGAAGTGTCCTTAGCTTCTCTGGCTAAGGAAGATGCATCTTAAGATGAAATGTAAAAACATCAGAAATCCTTTCAGAAAAAAAAATCCGCTGTTTACTTTTTATTTATTACCAAAGTAAGACAAGTAGGTCGTCTTGTCCTTGCTAGTTTTCTGTATTTGAGAAGAGCCGTCCATCTGGTCATCAATGAACCTGCAGCCTCTGCTGGGTAACAATTGGTAACAGGCAGTTCTTTTCCTTGCAGCTTTTCTTGGGGCTGTGTAACTGCTGCCTGACTTGTTTCATACTTGTTTCACAGCTGCCCTCTATCCCACAGCATGTGCTTTCCAAAGTCTTGGTCAATATCTCTTAGGAAAAAGAGGAATACTCCAATTGGGATCAACCCCCTCTGTTCTTCAGGTGCTCACCTGTTGGCCATGGAGGAGACTGAAACATCTGTGTGCAAGTTGCTCTTGAATAAGCACAAGAGAAAGGATATGTGAGCCACTGATAGCTGTCATAACATAGTTCTAAAATCTGCAATACAGCTAATTAAAACTCCTGAATATATTAAGTCAAATCTTTTGTCATTTAGAAAAAGCTGGGTGCAATGGCTTGTGTGGTTCTTATGGTCCTTTATTAAATCTCAAAGGAACTCTCAGATTTTAAAAAAAAAAGTGTGTTTAAAAAAAAAAAAGAATAAAAAGTTTATCTCATTTCCCTTTGAACTATTCAAATAAAAATAAGCTTCGTTAAATGTCCTAGCTGACTTGCCAGACTGCTCTTTCACCATACATTACCTTAAGTGCTCAAGTCCCCACTCCTGCTGTTTTCCATTGCAGGTGGATTTGTATGTCTGTCTCCTGTGCGGCAGCGGCAATGACGAGGACCGTCTGCTGTTGTGTGATGGCTGTGATGACAGTTACCATACT
Organism: Tinamus guttatus; assembly: GCF_059628265.1. NCBI lineage: Eukaryota > Metazoa > Chordata > Aves > Tinamiformes > Tinamidae > Tinamus > Tinamus guttatus. The sequence goes on along the minus strand of NW_028289097.1, from coordinate 802,314 downwards.
TTTTGCTTAATTCCACCCCTTCATGATGTTCCAAAAGGGGACTGGAGATGTCCCCAGTGTCTGGCTCAGGTAATTTGAGAAAACATTAAAGTTGGGTGGGAGATTTTCTGTTCTTTTCCTTGATCTTAGTGATTGGAAGTATAATTTGTTATTGAAATTGGGCTGACAGAGTGGTTGAGGGTGAAAGAAATGGTTGATACTAACCCCTCCTGGCAAAATGTGAGTGCTGATCATCTTACTAACACAATATAGAAATAATAATGTTATTAATTGCAGGAGTGTAATAAACCTCAAGAAGCATTTGGTTTTGAACAAGCAGCAAGAGACTACACGCTTCGCACGTTTGGAGAGATGGCAGATGCGTTCAAGTCGGACTACTTCAACATGCCAGTACACGTATGTTTGTGTATTTATCCTGATGCCAGCGTGTAGGTGTATTCTTTCTGTGCTTAGTCAAGTGTATAACTTGAGGAGGGGAGAGGAATTCTAGTGTGAAGCAGGAACAAGTACAAAATGGGATGTTCTAACTCACATCAATAAATTGAAGGGTTTTGTTCTTTTTGGCTTCACTGGGTTTTCAATTTTTCACTTTAAAAAAATGTCTTTAAGGAAGAGTATATTCTCCAACTATTATGCTTAGCTGAGAGCCCAGAGTGAATGCATATCCTAGGTGTCACCAGGTTTCTGCTGCACTGCTTTTTCTTGCTGAAGTGACTGTTGAAGTGCTTTAAGCTAGTGCCTTTTATATGCTGATTTCTGAACATATATCGCTTGTATATTTAATTTTTTTTTCTTCTCCTACCTAGATGGTCCCCACAGAATTGGTTGAGAAAGAATTTTGGCGACTTGTTAGTACTATTGAAGAGGATGTCACAGTGGAATATGGAGCTGATATTGCTTCAAAAGAGTTTGGCAGTGGCTTTCCAGTTAGAGATGGGAAATTCAAAGTTAGACCGGAAGAAGAGGTAGGTCTTGATTAGTTCCCACCCAGAAAACAAGGCTCTCATTTTTTTTTTTTTTTTTTTCCAAAGCAAAATAAAAAGAAAGGAGGGAACTGAATTGCTGAATGTTTTTTTTTTGTTTGTTTGTTTTATTTTGTATGAATAATTGGTGTAGTACTTGAAGAAGGGAAGGATATCAGCATTTTGGAGAAATAAAGTTTGATGTGATCAGCCATTAAAGGCTACAGATTTATCTCTTACTAAAAAACTTGATGAGTGGCTTTTTTTTTTTTTTTTTTTTAAGTCATTTTAACATGGCTTGTCAGAGAAGATATTTGGAAAGAGCAAATGAGCTGGAGGTTTTGAGGTTTTTGGTTCATTGACCCATTTCTTATATTTTTCAATTGGGAAAAATACTACTTTTTCTTGTTCTCAGTTTTGCCACCTTAGGTTTGGGAGCGGGGGAGGCTTTGTTTTGTTTTGTTCCACCCCATGTTGTGTAAACCTGTGGCTGTTCCGTTGAACTTTCAGGAGTACCTGGATAGTGGCTGGAATTTGAACAACATGCCTGTAATGGAGCAGTCTGTTCTTGCTCACATCACTGCAGACATATGTGGGATGAAATTACCCTGGCTATATGTAGGAATGTGTTTTTCTTCATTTTGTTGGCATATTGAAGACCACTGGAGCTATTCAATAAACTACCTGCATTGGTGAGTTGGAGGGATAAACTCAGCCTGTGAAGCAGCCCCCTTTTCTTTTCCCTTCCTTCTCCTAATTAACTGACTAAAACCAGATTCAGAGTTCAAATCCAAATAACCCTTACAGTCCTGCAGCAGCAGGATTAAATTTGACATTGATTCCTGCACTGATTTTACTTTTGGACAAGAGGTCATATATTGGAAAGAGACATCCATTCCCAGTTTAAAAAAAAATCATTAGAGATGCAGTACCTATTTCATCAGATATTCTATAATGCTCAGGATAGAACTAAAAATCATATAAACTAAAAATCATCTAGCTTGAACTAACGGTCTTAGGATCTTGCATACTTTTGTCTGTTAGATAGATCATTCTATCATAAATCCTCTCATTATGTGAACACTTGTCAGCTGCAATCAGGGCAGATCTTCACCATCTCTTTGATATTCTAAATAGATTGAACTCTTTAAAGTTCTGTCCTTTTGACAACTTTTCTAGAGTTTGTATTAATCTTGTCACTCTTGCTGAAACCAGCTTTTTTCTGCATTCCAGAAGAATTATAAAATCACATCCCAATTATTCAGTGTTTCTTCTTTTTATTCAGTTATTCAGTTGCTACTTTTTGAAAGAGTTGCTGCCAGAATAAACTCTTAAGTAGTCAGTTAGTGGTCAGTACTTAGTGGTTGACGGTATTGAAATAAATGTTTGAATGAAGCTGAGTAAATGAGTGATTTAAATCATACTGTAAAAATTACCTTTTTTTTTTTTCTTTTTGTCTGGTTCTTTAATCACGCTGGGAACTGTCTGAAGGAGAGGAAGATTTTTGAATGAAATAACTTAGTTCCTTCTAGCAGGGCTTTCTCCACTGTTGGAATGGTGCTACCTTCTGTTTCAAATTACATTAGCAGTTGCTGTCAAAGCCAGATATATGCATGCATGTGTACATACTTGTGTACACAAGTATATGTATACACTGCAAACAAAGGTAACAGTAACCCTATCTGTGTCATTTATTTCTCCTGCAGTATGAGTGTCGTAGAAACCTTTCTCCTTTGCAGACACTCTTCTGTATTTCTCTTCAACTTGGAGGTCTCTGTTTTCTTTTTCTTTTCTTTTTTTTTTTTTTTTTTGTTTTAATTCTGTTTGAGAGTCGTGTTTAGCTGGGTTTAATGTTGCTCTGTTACTCTGAGCAAGAGGATTAAATCGTAATGACCTGCCTCTGATGTCAGGCTCCAGACTCCAAAAGGCCTCGGAAGCAGAACCGGTTCTTGTGAGGTGCCAGGGGTGTCCTGCTTCAGCACCCCGCATGCCTTGGAGCATCCTATGCCAGGAAACCGTCTTTGAGCAGTTAAGTGAAGCAGGCCCCAACTGGAGACCTTTCAGTGAGCTGAAAGCAGTAGTTTTCTTCAAGATGCTGAGTCCTGTGTTAGTCCTTAAAAAGACAAAAGGGGAAAAAAAGACAAAAGACGTCAGCCCTCATCAGAGAAAGAAATACCAGCACTGATGCCTGCGTTCTGTATTTTCAAAAGCAGGAATGAGGAGCTGTCTGGTAGCAGTGCAGAGAGAGCATCCCTTCTTCAGCTTGCTGTGTTCATAAGGCTGACCTCTTACATGTCCTTTAGAATTTTTCTCCACTCCCTATTATCTTTAAGTGCAGGAATCCCTGCACCAACATTCTGATCCAAATGTAGCCTCATTCATAACTACTATAATCCATTCCTTGTCACTGACTCATCTTCATACCAAGGAGCAAAATTGACTTAGCCCAGTATTGGCTTAGGACACAGAACACTTCCCACTTGCATCTTAACTACTCTTCACAACCTCGTGTAGTTGCTCCAAGATGAGGACGAGATCTGAGGCTGCCGTAGTAATTTAACGCTCTAAGTTAACCACTCCACTTGTGCTAGTCCTAGTGATAGCAACATAACGGTCCTTCCACGGTCCTTCAAACTAGCTGCCTTTTACCCACAACAAAGGTGCTGAATTCAGGAATCAGTTCCAAGGTTTGAAGCACGTGCCTTTTGAGTGATTTTTTTTGTTTGTTTTTTTCTGGAATTCTCCCCATTACTTCTCGATGTATTAAAAACAAAACAGTGGTGCATCAGCTTTCTTCTGCCAACACGTTAGGATGCTCAGGTGGAAGTGATGGGTTGACATCCTTTTCTACATAGGTTTTCTAACTTGTCTCTCTAATAGGATTCAGAAGCATTTTCTTTCTCATATGCTGCAACAAGCCAGCTTCATTGTGAACACAAAGCAACGTATATTGGAACGTGGCTGCATAACCTGAATCTTATCAGCTGTCTTGGATTGGGTTAACCTGTTGCTAAAAGTTCTTTGTTCCTACTCTGGATACAGATTTTTTTTCCCCCCCTCCCTTATGTCTTTTACTTCTCTTATGGCTGCGTAAAAAGGGAATTTTTATTTCTACTCACTGTATGTTACATTTGTGGCAGTAATGCCCAGGTCTGGCTTTGGTTGTTAGATCCCGAAGGAAGATGGTATTAGTAGTTAGAGGAAAAGACAAACTAAGCTTAGATTAGTTATTCTGGAATCAGCAGAACTTCACCAAGGACTTTTTCAGTCTTTTTGTTTGTTTGTTTTCTTTTTCTTTCTTTCCTTTTTTTTCTTTCTTTCCCCCAAATATTTTAAGTAGGTGCTCAGATATTTGAATATTTGGGCCTTTAAAAGCTTAGGCTTGGAGGGACCTGCATTAAATGTGAAGATTCCAGAAGGTACCTAATCCTTGCGTTCCTTCCTGGCAATACTCCCTTCTTTTGACATGGTGGGTTTAAAGCAGAAGACTGAAAATGTAACTTACAAGTTTGCTCATATTTAACTGTTTTTAATAATCTTGCAGGGGGGAGCCTAAAACGTGGTATGGAGCCCCAGGGTATGCAGCTGAACAGCTGGAGGATGTAATGAAGAAGCTTGCTCCAGAGCTATTTGAATCTCAGCCAGATCTCTTGCACCAACTTGTCACCATAATGAACCCGAATACTTTGATGGCCCACGGAGTACCTGTATGTTGTTGGACTCCTGTGCTACTCCCCCAAACCCAACCCTCTTTCATTTGCACTGAATTCTACTTCAAATTTGATAATTGCAACCACTTTTATTACAGAGATGTTGTGATAGTTTCCATGTGTGTTGTATCTTTCTGGTCTAGTATTATTTGCCAGTTTGAACAGATGGGCAATAGGCTCCAAGCTTCTGGAATTGCTTGGGAAGCTCTTCTCTGGAGACCCCCTGTAGTATATTTCTATTTTTGTATCTCAGATAAGAAGTTTAGTCACGAACTTTGAAACAAATGCAGGAGCTCTTCATGTGTCTGTTTTATCAGACACAATTTTTATTTTTTGCATAGAGTTTCTGGCAAGGGGCCAAAACCCATTCTTCCTTCATATGTCATCCATATCCTCTTATTTTTCCTCTGACCCAGATAAGTTCTTAGCTATTTGAAAACATTTTTCATCAGTTTCCATCATATTCCATATAAAACTTTTCATGGGAATTATGTCCCTTTACAACTTAATTAGCTTTTGATTAACTGACCTTGGGACTAGAAAGAAAATCTGGAGAAAATGGCACGATTTATGGTGCCTGCTGTGCTTTCAGAGACTCCAAAATTTAAAGATGCAGGAAGACCTGCTTGCTCAGGCTGCTTGTCTAGTACCAAAAGTAGTAGACGTGCAGCAGTAAGAACTTTTGAACAGGCTCCAAAATTCCCTCCCCGTCAGCTCCGTGTTGAAGCAAATCTTGCCTGTGCTTTACCTGTGTAACTGTCAGCAGAGCGAGCACAGACAGCTGACGAGCAATCTCTTAGAGTGTAGGTATGGCTGAATGAAATCCCTTTCCTTTCTAGGATTTTATGTGATACATTACCAATGTCAATTGTAATTCTTAGGCTTATTCTTAAAGCCATCCAGAGTTACCATGGAAGTTACTGGGATTTTGGAAATCTATGTTCTCTTCACAGCTCTGAAGATTTCAGCCTTCAGTTCTGTTTAGATTTGACCTAATACCCATCTTTATTATTATTATTATTACTATTTTTTTTCCCCTCTTAGGTTTATCGAACCAATCAGTGTGCCGGAGAATTTGTCATCACTTTTCCAAGAGCTTATCACAGTGGTTTCAATCAGGGTTTCAATTTTGCTGAAGCTGTGAACTTCTGCACAGTTGACTGGGTAGGTTCTGAAAACATTTTTTTCATCATGCATAACGTTTGTGGCTTCAGACTGATTCCTGGCTGATTACAACTCCCGTGTTTTACTGCTGATGCACACGTGTATTGCACAGATCAGAGGGAGCCTGGGACTAGTAGCATAGTGTCCTGCTGAAGATAATTTCTTTAGCGCACTTGAACTGTGGACTTTTTCTGGTTAGTAAGATTCAGTTTAAAAAGAAAAGTTTAAGTTTGGTGTAAATTTTATGGCAGGAGGGAGGCAAGATTTCGGGCATGCCTACAGCATGAGGGGCACCAACACTGCTTGAAACTATTCTTGTGTCCCCAGTTTCCATTCTTATCCTAAGATGTTTGGAAGCTGGAATGCAGTTTGCCTGCTGATTACACTGAGAATTCTCTAATGGATTCCTCCTACAGTTGAAAAACAAAGCTAGTCTTGGACTGCTTCTAGGTTCTTCCATTCTAGCTTCTATGATGGAATGACAGTCTTTAAATTGGATGAGAACGTACAGATGAGAACGTAAGAACGGTTAAAGGTTTAGACAGTTCTCTTGGAAAGATAAGCATAAAAAATTACATCTGACTATGAATAAGTCCTCTTGGATAGGAGAGGTACCACATATTTTTAGAGAAGAATAACTCTATAAAGGAGAATGGAAAGTTTTGGTATTCAAAGGAATATGTCAGCACTTTATTCCTAGTAATTTTCCCTTTAATGGTTTTCAATGCAGTTACCCTTGGGTCGCCAGTGTGTGGAACATTATCGCCTGCTGCACCGTTACTGCGTGTTTTCTCACGATGAGATGATTTGTAAAATGGCTTCCAAAGCCGATGTCCTCGATGTTGTGGTAGCATCTACTGTTCAGAAAGACATGGCAATTATGATTGAAGATGAGAAGATGTTGCGTGAGAGGGTTCATAAGCTGGTGAGTTCTCGGAAATAAAATCATAATGAATGAAGGAACATCGGAGCACTGATGTGAAATACACTCTAAGGACTTAGACTGTGTTGTCAACAGTTGAGAGCTGCATAGGGCCTTCTGGAGTTGTGATGTTGGATTTCAAAGGCCTGTTGGGTAGAGAATCATTGTGAATCTTGTTTTAGTGTCTGTTTTTAATATTGTTAACATGTCTCTCTTAAAGTAATACGTTTTGTGTGTTTCAGTAGTTTGATTCAGAATAGCTGATTTCTTCATTATCCAAGGTTACAACTGTGTTAGTCCTTTGATAAATTTAGCCTCTTTTTTTTTTTTACCTTGGACAAATCACCTGTTTGTTAGACCTTGAGGTGATGTAGCCTTCTCTTTTGCAGGGAGTGACTGACTCGGAGCAAGTGGCTTTTGAGTTGTTTCCTGATGATGAGCGACAGTGTTTAAAGTGTAAAACCACTTGTTTCATGTCTGCTGTTTATTGTTCATGTAAACCTGGGTTACTCGTATGCCTGCATCATGTAGAAGATCTCTGTTCCTGTCCCACCTACAAATATAAGTTGGGGTAAGTTTCAGATAGCAATATCTATCTGGTATGTTCTGGACATACTTGTTTTATACGTATCTGTTGTGACTGGATAACCCTGTGACTTGGTCTGTTCTGCCAGTGATGCTGGTCCTGGTCTTCTGTTTCTCCATAGTCTTGTGCAAATGCAGTGTTCTGAAGACAAAATGCAATTTCTGTGCTCATAGGCAAAGCAAAGACTCTTTCTTTTCCACTCTTCAGCTGCGCTTCGTGACACAATGGCAAAAATTAGTTTGCTTCCTTTATTTATAGTGACAAAGTCATCTTCTACTACATGACTCTTGCTTTGAGTAATCTTTTTTTTTTTCTTTTATTAGTTTAATCTTCCTGCTTTCATATTTCTTTCGCCATGGTTTGTTAATGTAGATTGTGTGCTTTTTGAAGCAATGGTTACTTTGGAATTGTCTTAGAATTGTCCTAATTAACATGAACTAGGTAAATAGTACATCATTGCTGTATTATATGGACCAGTATTTCTTTCCAATTGCTCTCTTACCTTGAAGGTTGAGTTCTGTTCTACTCCTAGGTACCGATATAACCTGGAGGATCTGTATCCAATGATGAATGCGCTGAAGCTACGAGCAGAATCATACAATGAATGGGCTTCCAATGTTAATGAAGCTTTGGAGGCAAAAATTAACAATAAAAGAAGTAAGTATCTTATACTTTACAATTAAAGATATGGTTAAAAATAGCTAATTTTTCAGCTTTCAATTTTTGAAACCTACCATGCTTTCACGCTTACGTGACAGTCAAACGAAATATATATGATTTCTGTCTTAAGGTAAATATTGTAGTTGCAGTAACTTTCAAGATTGTAATTCACCTTTCTTCAAAACAAAATATAACTGATATTGAATTAGAAACACATTTTAATGTGTATTATTCCACCTTTTTATTTAAAAGCCAGCACAAAGAGGGACTTCTGTTAACATAGTATCTTTCCTTAAAGGTCTCGTCAGTTTTAAGGCTTTGATAGAAGAATCAGAAATTAAAAAGTTTCCGGACAATGATCTACTGCGACACCTCAGACTAGTTACACAGGATGCAGACAAATGTGCTTCAGTGGCACAGCAGCTTCTTAATGGCAAAAGACAAACCAGGTAAATGTTACTGTGCAGATTTGCTGCAATTATGAATCACTGAAGGGATTATGAAGTTTTCATAGAACTGAAGTTTTATGTTTATATAATATATCACAGAATTACAGAATCACAGAATGGTTGAGGTTGGAAAAGACTTGTAGAGATCTAGTCCAACCCCCCTGCTCCAGCAGGGACACCTAGAGCACACATTTTTTTATATATAGACATTTATTTACACACGTGTACATAGTGAAAACTACTGCAGAATTTCCGCAAATAGTAGTAGAGCACCGTAGACCTTGAAACAGCCTAGACCGAATTCATGTTATTTTCTCTTACTTGGTTTCCTATAAATTTTGGAACTCCCAGTGTGATTTTTTTTTTTTTTTGTATGCTTATCCCTTAAACCTATTTTTAACCGAGAATGGTAAAATTAATACTCACTTTATAGTGTTCACATTTCAGTCATGCTGGCACATCCTGCTGGGATGTTGTTTTCCTCTTTTATTTAAATGACATATTGTGGATTAAACTGCCAGCATTGTAAGAGGTTTCTTTCCTTTTCTATTGAGAGTACTCAGACTAGTTAATATTGGCTTGAATTTAGAGAGGTTTTTAATATTAGCCAATTTGGTAACACATAAAAGCCACTCATTTTATATGAAGCTTTTAAATAAAAATGAAAATGATGATCACATCAGAGGGAGGATTTTTTTTAGAAGTGCCTACATGACCTGGGAGTATAAATCTCATTCAGATCTAGGATTTGTTCTCTTTTGGTATGACATGAGGAGAGACTGACTACAAAAGCTATTGCAACATGACTGAATAGTTTGTCCATCATTGCTTTGTGTTCTGGAAAAAAAGCCTGATTTTATTCCATAATAAGTAGTGTACTTCCAACACCGAGTAGTTGTTCCAGAGAATTATTTAATATGAGGGTTTTTTTCCAACAATAGCTTATTCTGCTATAGCTAACTCAGTTTTGCCATATGTGTAAGCCCTAGGCTGCTTGGATACTTCTGAATATTGCATTATCTCTAAGTAAAGTTTGAGTTACAAGAAATCATAAGCAGACTTTTGAGCTTAGATTTTGTTTTAGTGACTCCCAGCAAAGCTGAATTGTTTGTAATTGCAGGTACCGCTCTGGAGGAGGAAAATCTCAGAATCAGCTGTCTGTGAATGAGCTGCGGTTGTTTGTAAGGCAGCTCTATGCTCTGCCCTGTGTCCTCAGTCAGACACCTTTACTGAAGGTAAAGTTCTAGGGGAACAAATCTGAGCATGTTGTAGCAGGTTAATGAAACGTAAATACATCATTATCATACTATTTGCTGCAAGAATAAATTCTTCAAAATTAGCAGCCCTGGGCAACTTGTACTCGTGAGTTACTGAAGGATTGATTTCTTTGACACGCTGGTGTTTGTTGTCAGTAGAATTTTATCCAACATGAAGTAATTAAAATGTTAGCATTGTACAAAGTAACATACAGAAATAGCACAATGACCTGGGTAGCTACAAATCAAAAGTTTGGGTTAGTTAACCAGTCCCCTCTTGAAAGAGTCGATTTTGTCTGAAAATATTTGAAGTTTAATAATGCTCTGAGTGACAGTTCTCATGTCTATATCTCTTCTTTATTGTTTTAATCTGTTGTCAGCTTTCTCACAGTCTTTTAAGTAGATAGCTCTTCCACCCACTGACCCGGAGTACTTAAATGACTGTACTAGCAGTGCATCCACTGCTGAGGGTTGTGCAGATCAGCAAACTGCCTCACCAGCAAAATACCAGGAACTGTCAAAGAAGACCTTGCTGTTAAGGGGCATTTTGGGCAGTGCTACAAGCATTGGACGTGCTGGCTAGACACACAGTAACTCCAGCCTTGCCAGGGAGACTGCTCAGGCTAATTGTGCCCCTCCTAGGTGAGGTGCAAACAGGCACAGATTTACCTTTTGAGTGTAATTAACTGTTGAACATACAGAGAGAGAAGGTGTTGCACTGTTTTAAAGACTGAAACATGGTCTTTGACCACTAGAACTGTGTGTTCAGCTCAAAAACCTCAACAATGCAGCAGTCCCTCTTCAGAAAGCAGCCACAGCAGCTTCAGGCCCTTCCCAGCATTCTTCAAAGCCATTTTTTCCAGTAATGTTCTTCAGCTTTCTTAACTGTTTCAAAATAAGGCGAGAAAACAATACTGACGGAACATTCAATTTTCCCAATGGTTTTCTATTAATATTATTAAGTTTGACATCTCTCTCTTGTTTCAAAGGAGTTTTAAATCAGGCTCTCTTGTACTGTGCATCCTTGAGCTAGTGGATAACATTATGCAAGAGGAGATGCTGAGGAAGCTGCGTCTGCTCAGTGTAGAGAGAAGACCGGGGATATTAGGGGTGTTTGTGCTTACTGATATAACCCACCTAAAGGGATGTTTTAGGAAAGGTGGATATAGTTTCTGCTTGGAGGTGCACAATGAAAGAGGAAAGAGGATACAATCAATGTTGTAGTGAGAAAAAAAGAAAAAAAGGGTGACATGGATGGTCAGACACTGAAGCAGAGGCCGCGAGAGGCTGAGGAATCCCTGTCCTTGGAGATTTTCAAACTCAGTGCACTGATGATACAAGTCTGAAGTTGGTCATGCTCTTAGCAGGATTGTTAGACCTCAATATATCCACAGCATCGTTCCAACCAGAATTATTCTGCAATTCGACATATTGTCCATTTAGTTTATGGAGCTGAATGAATTTGAATGCCTCACCCTAGCAGAATGTCTCTTTTTTTTTTTTTTTTCCTGCCAGTTCTCTATTGAAGGGAAAGTCAAGGAGAACATGGGGTATTACAGGAGGATAACAGTGTTTCTGGCATCCTGCAGTGCTGCGACAGGCAGGACTTGGGAAGGCAAGGGGGTATGAGAGTGTTTGAACTAGGTGGTAGAATTTGGGGGAACATTGAATGGTTGGGGACAGACAAGTGATCTAATTATCTTTTCACATCAGCCTTTGCAGAGTAAACTAAAACCATTACAGTAGCATTTTTTCTTACTCTGACCAGAACTCAGAACTAATCTGAATTCTTGCTTGAATATTTGAATTGTGTTGATGATATGCTATTTAAATGTTTTAATAATAATTTGCCTTTCACATCATGTGCAGTGTAACATGGCGTTTGCCAGGTAGCTTACCAGTAATGTTTAGAAGTCTAAGAGACTTGGTGGTGGTTTTCTTATTTTATTGCTGCATTTGTTTATTTCAGGATCTTCTTGATCGTGTGGAAGCTTTTCAGCAACATAGCCACAAACTCCTCTCTGAAGAAATGCCTAGCGCTGCAGAACTCCAGGAGCTGTTAGATGTCAGCTTTGACTTTGACGTGGATCTTCCCCAACTCGCTGACCTGCGGACACGTCTGGAACAGGCACGCTGGCTAGAGGACGTGCAGCTGGCTTCGGCAGACCAAAACTCTCTTACTCTAGATGATATGAGACGTCTTATAGATTCAGGTGTTGGATTGGCTCCTTATCCAGCAGTTGAGAAAGCAATGGCTAAACTACAGGAACTCCTTACCGTATCTGAACACTGGGATGACAAAGCCAGAAATCTGATAAAGGCCAGGTAAAAGCTAAATCTTAGTGCTGCATCTTCCATTTGGGAACCTAAAGCAAGCCATTGGTGCATTATATTTACCTGTGAGAGAAGGAAACGAGGCAAATACATCCTGAGATGATGATTGTTGTTTGTTGGTTTGACCCTTCTGATTTAAAAACTAAGACAGGAAGGGTACACATTTTACTCACAAGTTTGAGCCACCTTTATACATTTTAAATGAAGTGTGCCCCACTTTGGTTCATCAGTCTTCCTAATTACTTTTTCCAGTCTCATAATTATGAAAGCATTTGAGCATTTATTTCCCACTAATAAAAGCCATGTTATTTTAATATAATAACTTCATAAAGCATAAGCTGGAATATTCAGGCTTGTTTTTACCCTCCTTCTGAAAAACAGATATTGTTTTGGGGTGCGGTGTGCTTTTTTGAGACTCCAAGGGATTCTTAAAGAACTTTACTCAAAAGATAGTAAATGTTAAATCTCCTTTAAGCCCAAATTCAGTAATATTTAGAAATAATACATCCAACCACATCATGTTCATTCATTCTGTTGAATTTGTGTTTTACTTTATCAAAAATAAAGGAAAAGGTGTTATGTAGAAAAGCATAATGGTTTTCTTAATGTTTCTAGCATTTTATTAAAACTTTTGCAAGCAAATACACATTTCTAAAAACCATAGCTGCATTAAACATGCAGGATTTGTACAGTAAACATCAGTAGCATTGGACAGAACTTCTGCATTTAGTGTTACCTTTCGATTTTAATAAACCAAATTAGTGGATAGGAGTGTTTTACCTGCTGAAATGCTTTATTTACATAGACCACGGCAGTCACTGAGCAGTCTCGCAGCAGCGGTGAGAGAGATAGAGGAGATTCCAGCCTATCTCCCAAATGGTGCCGCACTCAAGGATGCGGTGCAGAAGGCCAAAGATTGGTTGCAAGAAGTGGAGGGATTACAGGTAGGTAAAATGCATTTGGTTTTCAGTGAGTGACCCTAACTCACTGAAATTAGTTAGTGAATTGAGAATGCTTAACCCGTAACAGCTGCTGCTCTAGGCATGGGGCAGTTGCACCCAGAATGCTGGTATCTTCACATTTTTTTCTGGGCCTAACTTATATTGCTTCACCTCTTCAATTAAATGATTGCAACGAATCTATAAAAGAGCTATTAACAAATCTAAAGTTTAAAGCGTACAATATTACAGAACTTAAGGTTAGTTTTGTAAAGTAAGTAGTAAACATATGATGAGTCCTGGATTTGTAGGGAAAGTACTGTTTCTGTTGCTCCAGTCCTGATGGATTTGTTGCTTCTTGTATAATACCCGATTGTCCTCTGGATTAACAGCGTCTGCCAAGTTTGTTTCATTGCTGTATTGCATTGGAATCGGTTCATCGTTCTTCCTTGCCAAGATTACTAATGAAATATTAAGGATGATCACTATCAAGGCTTCCCCTTGTTCTCCTGTTCAGCCTTGGATTTGATAGATTAAATTACGTGCTGCAGAATCTGCAATTTTGTAGTAGTTAGAAATGTGAGATGGAAATGACCTGCTCTCCTCCTCTTCCCCTCTTTACAACTTCCCTTCCATTTTCTGAGGTTTCCTCCACTATTGTATGATTTCCATGTTTGCATCGTGAAATGTGTCTTCAGTTGATCTGCATGCCAATGGCAGAGAGAGAACACAAGAATATTTTAGATGAAGGTGTTTTAAAGCGTTTGCTCTGGCTTCTAGCAGTTGCCCCCTCTTTCTGGCTGGTTTTCTTTACAGATCCAGTTTCTTTTCTTGTATTATTATATTCTTTGCTTATTTTTCAGTTCAGTGGTAGCTTAACTCTCCTCTCTGCCTGTTTGCTCTCACGGGTTAGCAGTGCTGTGCACGCAGCCGCACACCGTGCTCGTCCCAGCCTCCGTGATGCTCTTTCTGATGTCCTTCCCTGCCCAGTCCCACAAGAACCGGTGTGAGAAGCTCGAGGGACTGCATGAGTCAGGAAGGGCTGGGACTGTGACAGCCCGGCCTGAAAACTTTGGCAGAAGTTGACTATTATTTTCATATTAGTTGTTCTCATATTTTCTCCATAAAGTCAGTCTCTGACCTGACATACTAATATTTTCAGGCCAGTCTGACCTCTCCTGGGGTTCTTGCATTGGAGTTTTTTTTTGTGTTTTTTTTTTAATTAAAAAAAGCTTAAGTGAGGAGAAACACATTAAAGAAATTTTAGATGTTCTAGCTTTTAAAATGTTGAAGGAAGAAAATGCATGTAATAGTAACTCTCAGTTTTGCGTTACTGCTGGACTTTTCGTAACCATGTCACCTCAGATGAACAGAGGGTTCCTTTCAGAGGATACCTTGGATGCTTTTCACTCTTGGTGTGCCAGGGACTGGCTTAGATGTGTCTTCTGGGTGTATTTCAAAATGAATTTGTTTTTTGCCATGTGAATCGAGATTGTTAGATTCAGGTTTGCTATACTGTAGGCAAACTTTTTAAACTGTCCTTCAGTAAGGTTTTTTATTTTTAATTCTTTTGTTAACGTACGTAACAGCCAGAGAATTAAAATCTTCAGTTTCAAAATGTGGGTATTGGAGTGACTGAAGTGTTCAAGTAGATTTTATTTCTACGAGTTCTGCCTTCAGTTAATTTAAATGACTTAATGTGGTTCATAGAGATGATAAACAACTCTCAATTTGTGATCTGGCAGGCTGGAGGACGTGTACCTGTTCTAGACACACTCGTGGAGCTTGTCACAAGAGGTCGAGCTATTCCGGTGCACCTGGACTACCTACCAAGGCTTGAATCCTTGGTGTCAGAAGTTAAAGCGTGGAAGGAATGTGCAGCTAACACGTTTCTGTATGAGAACTGCCCCTACTCTCTTCTGGAGGTGAGATATCTTGGCTCTATAGATCACTATTCATGTCATGGCAAAAGTCGAACAGAGCTGTGGGCATTAGCACATGAAACAGCTGTGACTGACATAAAATATTATATATATTTGTAAAATATGTTACGATCTTTTTCCTTAAAGCAAGTTCATTTTTACTAGACTGATATGTGCTTTTAATATTTATTTTGAACTTTTTAAATCGTTAAGGTTTAACTACACTTTTAATATTTTTTCCTTAATCACTGGCTAATAAGCAAGAATCTTGCGCCACCAAATGACATTTTCAGTATGAATGTAGGAATATTGACATGTTGGTGTCACTGGGTTTACTTCAGCGCATCGGGCTTTAGCCTCCAGCAGCTCGAGCGCGGGTTCATACCCGATTCATCCCCATCAGCTGTGCTGACAGCAGGGTCTCAGGACTGGGCTGTGTTCAGTCTGTAGCTGCTCTGCTCTTTAGAGCTGGCCCTCTAAATCTGCTGCTGCCTGTATGTCAACAGCTGCAGTTCTGCAGCAATTAATGTTTTCTAGCCTGTGCTGAACTTTTTCTCCCCCCCTTTTCTTTCCCCACAAACCTAGTTTTCTCCCTCAGGAGACACTGGGGAATGCAGTGGAGCCTGTGGAATCCTATACTGTTTCCCAAGGCTTGCAGCGTAAATAAAATGGGGACTATTCAGTGCATCAGCACTATATACCAGCAGTCTGTGTGAAACATGCAGGTGGTTGCAGCCTTTTCCACCTCATGAAGTTAGATTTTTATTTTTATTTTTTTTTTTAATCTTCCAGCTTTCCTCCTTTTGCAGATAACCTCTTCCACCCACTCTGCCTCCAAGATCTTTGATGGGAAAAAAACATTAAAAAAATATTTGATGGGAAAAACAGGAATCTCTGTTCTAAACAGTCGTATATGTCTGTGTTAGGGGAGGATGAATGTGTTAAAAATGTTGCAGACAGTACTGCTTTTTTTGTCCATTAGGTGTTATGTCCCCGATGTGATATTGGAATGTTGAATCTTAAAAGAAAGCAGAAGAAATTAAAGGAGCCAGTGCCAAGTGGAAAGAAGAAAAGCACCAAGCTAGAGACTCTGAGCGACCTGGAAAGAGCGCTCTCCGAGAGCAAAGACACTGCCTCGGCGGTACGGGAGCTGTTTGGGTTTCTTTGAAATGGAGTTTCTTCTAAGTTCTTCTCCCTTCAGATCACTGGTTGTGTCTCTCTCTCGTGTGTGGGAGGGTTATCAGGATGGTTTTTACGGCTGGGCTCTCCTGTCCTTGGTTATGATTTCTCAAAACTGCACTTAGTGGAAAAACTCTGCATCATCTTTGCGCAAATGGTTTGCAAAGCCCTACCTGTAACCTAAACAAAACACAGGAAAGTCAAGAACTGAGGAGCAGCATTCTCGTGCATACTAAGACCTTAGTAAAAACCATGTTTTCCCCATTCTGATTCTTTCACAGATCATGATAACCCGGCACCATTTATAATCAAAACAAATGCCATGAATGATTAAAGAACATTTCATACATTGTGAAGGCAGTAAAACACCAGTCCTGCAAGGAGCTTGCTGGGTTGCTGTTGGATGATAATACACTTCAGCCCAAAAGACCAAATGCAGCCTCCACCATGGACAGATTAAATGATGTCCCATGAGGAGCAGACAGCAGTAGAGCATCTTCGTAGGGTCTGAGTGTAGTTACCTGTGGGTTATCTCAGCTCTGATTTAGAGCAGCTGCTTGAAACCCATGTGTTTAAACTCTTAATTTTTGGCCTCTCTGCAAATCCAAATTTCTAGACAGAATACCTAGGAAAGCTGGAAAAAGAGAGGGAGTCCTCATAGCCCCTCCTTCACTTTAACTATATAACGTCTCATTGACATTTGGGGTGTTGAAAGAGAGGGACATTCACACGGACTTCAACCAGGAAAATCGATTTTACTTTGTTTTATGTTGCCTCTGACATGACAGAGACAAGAATGTTATTTATAGCGGAGTTTTTCTGGGTGGTTTGTACACTTTCACAACCACACATTACAGCTGCAGTGCTTCATAGCCTTGGCATAAAGTATTTGAGCATGCTGAGTACAGCACTGAATGCATTTGTCTAATCGTTGCAGAGTACATTTCTCTGGTCATCGCATTTCAAAGCCATGACGTGTGATGTAACCATTATGTGTGTATTTATACGCCTGTTACCCTGCATACTCTCCAGTATACGTTTGTTTTTATATGTAAAGTAAAACCATGGAGAATGTAATAGCTGCAGCTGGAGTTAATAGACTCTTACTAAGAAATGAGGCATATTTCTGTCTTTACTAGTGGACAGTACTGAAGATTCGTGGAAAACACACATGAGCAGATGTCAAAAGGGCAAATCACACATTCAAGAGTGCATTTAAATTTCACTTGGTGCTTACGGCCCCCAAAGTAAATACATAGGTCAGCATTTGACCATGTTTGCTGGACTGTGTACGTAATACAGGCATGACAGATACGTTTGTATTCCTGAAAAATGCCAGGGTATTTTAAGCTTAAATAGAATCAGACTAAATACTTTTCCATGAACAAACCGCTCAAATATCTGTAGGCCATATCTGCCCCTTAATTCAGAAATTCGATGTTTTAATGAAGGTAATTTTTTGTAGTACAAAATGAGAAGGATGTGGGTCAAAGAGGAAGGGAGTTAGGCTATTTTTTGCAGTGGAGTCAGCTTTGCATCTCTGGGCCTGATGAGGCAACGGAAGGAAATAGTGAAGTCAGGTCACTTGTGCCTCCTCAAAACTACTTCCTTCCAGACATTCAAAGCTGTGATGGGAGGCATGCAAAGGTGATGAACTTTAAACATCTGAAATACTTGGCAGCACCTCTGCAGTGTGATTGCGCAGGGGTCACCCTGTCTCTAATGAGTGATGTTACTTGAGAAATAATCGTCCAGGAATGACATCCATTTCTGTTAACTCCCTTGTAGATGGCTACGCTTGGGGAAGCCCGATTAAAGGAGATGGAAGCACTGCGTTCTCTGCGAGCAGCAAATGAAGTAAAGGTGCTGTCTAACGAAGAGGACGCAGAAATGAAAGTCTGTCTATGCCAGAAAGAGCCGGCTGCTCCAATGATCCAGTGTGAGCTCTGCAGAGGGTTCTTCCATACCAGCTGTGTTTCAGTGCCCAGCACTTTGCAGGGACCTCGTGTGTGGCTCTGTCCACACTGTCATCGATCAGAAAAGCCACCTTTAGAAAAAATCCTCCCCTTGCTGGCGTCCTTGCAGCGTATTCGCGTACGGCTTCCCGAGGGGGATGCTTTACGCTATATGATAGAGAGGACTGTGAACTGGCAGCACAGAGCACAACAAATGTTATATTCAGGGAATCTAAAACTCATACAAGACAAAGTTGGCTCAGGATTACTGTACAACAGATGGCAAACCACAGCAAGCCAATTGCCAGAGACAAATAAGGTAAGATGGGCTACTTCTGGGTTTCCTGGCTGCAGGTAGCATGTGGGCAGCAAGAACACGTCTCTTTTTTGGGTCTTGGCTATGCCACTTAATTATTCATACAATATCTTTATACTGGCAAGGCAGATTATATTGGTAAAGCAGTACAGAAACAGAGTTAGGGGTCTGCCTTGTCAGTTAGCCAGCATGTGTGTGTCCTCCAACAGTAATGTAATGTTCCCTTTCCACTGGAGTTTGGAGAACAATTACTCCTACAGGACCTCTTTTGCATCTTCTCTTCCCAGTTCCTACATTCTAACATGATACTGGTAATGACAGAGTTGCTGAAGCTATTGTTCCTAAGAGCACTCAATATTTGGTTAGCTAAATATCAAATATCCTTTATTTACAAGTATTTCAAAGTAATCTTAAATTTGGAGCACTAGTAACAGAGAAAAAAAAATGTGTTGCAAGTGTAGCTCACAGGTAGGATTGTTTCCAGCAGGGAGTCTTCATCCGTTACGCCTCCTTTTTGCTTACATTTGCTTACATTTAAACTCTTAAGCTGAACCTTGTGCTAATGCTACTCTGAATTAAGCTACGGGAGATGTTTTAGGTGTGATCTTGAAGGGATTTGACTTCCTCAGGAAGGAGATCCTGCAGCCAAAATGGCAAGGAAATGGGTTAAATATTCCCTGAGATAATAAATGGAGGAGAAATACGAAATAAAAGGTCAGTGCAGCATAAGGAATATAAAATGCCCCAAAATGCAATGGCTTTTTTAATTGAAACACCTTATTTCTGGTAGTCCTATCTTGTTAAATACAGTCTGTGTGTCTTTATGTTCCATTCATTTAAACAAGAAGTGCATCATGGATGCTTGAAGAGGTGCTGTAGCTGCTTGGTACAGCCAAGGTGATCTGTGTACCAAGTTGCTGGCGTAGGCCAAATGCTTCAAATAAGGAAGACTGTTTTATAAAGGCAAGCCTATATTTAGGCATCTAAGAGAATGTCTCAGCTAAGTTTGGAAGTGTCTTTCCACTAGACTAGATAGTGTAGCTGAAAAGAAAATGGGTAAGATTTTTCACGTATCATCTCATGTTCGGGGCAAAAATGGAAATGATAAGCTTTACAGCTAAATACAGTATGGCTTTGTTGTAATAGCAACAAAGCTCTACTCTTTGTTGTAACTGGGCAGCTTATTCGCTTTTCCAGTTAACTGTGCACAAAAAAATCCTTATTTTATGCAGGGATAGCATAGTTTTACTAGCTCATCATGGTGCCACACACATGCAACTATTCCTCCTGAGAGCTGAAGGCCGTATAACCGTGTTGTGTGGTCTGAAGCTCAAATTAGTAAAACCTGCTACATCAAGGTAACTGTAGCAGGGCTGGTTCAAGTGTCCCTGTGACCACATTTCCCAGGTGAGTTGTTCTTGGGAAGCTCAGGGCTAACCACATGAGGCAACTTGGGTCCTTCACTGAGCCTGAGTTCATAAGCGCTCCTGGAGCCAAGAGCACCGTGGGCTGCTCAGAGGTGCCCAGCTGGAGCGGCTCAATAAAGGCTCTGAGCCAAAACTGAAGTCCTGGGGCACTCGGGTTCCTTTCTGTCCTGTGAATTGGGTGTCTCAGCAACCTCTCCTGTCCTGTATCCAGGGTAATCCAATACTCTCCTTCCCCCAGAGAAGTTTGTAACAGTAACCACTGGAGTTGGGCTTCTTTGGCACAAGCAAAGTGAAGACGTGGAGCATTTAGCTGAGTTTGAAAAATTCAGTTGAAAAACAGCTGTGAGCAGTTGATGAGAGACAAATCTCGAAAGGGGCCCAGACTCTGCAACACTGAGAGAGACGACAAGGTTTTGAAAAGCATCCAGTGAGAATTTTACAAGTGGTTCAGCAAGTTAAGGACCAGCTGCCATTGACCATCTTAGAAACAGGCACCTCCTATAGCTAAGACTATTTAAATTGAGCTATTCTGAATACAGCAGATTGGGTTAAATACTTGCATGCATTGCAGTTTACCTCTAGTTTTTCATCTCCTTCCTCCTCGCAGGAAATTAGCATTATCTCAGCTCTGCTGATTTAGGGACTAACCTGATGAAGAGATTAGCAGAAGCACTTGACAGAATTGGATTGCAGCGAACACGTTGATAAATCCTAGCAGGGGGGAAGAAAGTAAGGATAACGTGGGAAAAGGTAGCTGGTGAGAGGCACTATTTGGATATGCTGCAGCTGGAGTAATTATGTTTCAAAAGTGCCTTTCTGATATTTTCGGAGTCCAAAAATGCTACTTGCTGTCTGGTACTAGTAGCCTTTGCACAAATGAGTGCAAGTTTCAGTACTGACGTATTCTGTGCATGCTGATCTAACCAAATGTGCTTCAAAACATGTCTCATCAGATCAAGTCAGATCATTCAGCATGAGAAATCACGTCTGCGTTGTGCAGAACGAAAGAAAACCATAGGTTCTATACTGGGTCAGTTCCAGAGCTGAAGATCTTCCACAAATTGATAATTTATCCCTTAAGTGACTGTGCGTTGTCTCTAGTCTACTCTAAAAGCTTGTTCTCTTCCAGGAGAAAATGCTGCTGCATGCATATAAGGGCTCGATTCCCATATCTGTGGAAACCACAGTTCACAGCTAGGAATTTAAAACACAAAGCTGCTTTTGCTTATTTCCAGGTTTAGGATTAAGTGTTTATGTGAATTAGATTGAATGCACTACAGGAATAAAAGTTTAAGCAGTTCTATGAGGGAATAAAAAGTTCTGACTCTGTTGTAGTCTTTTAGTCTTTTAAAATGAAATATGTAGAAAAAATGTATGATTTTTTTTCCAGGTTTCCCAGACAATTGGAGCTATGTCATTCTCCATGCCTTGGGACTGGGATAACAGGACCATATATTTACATTCTTCATTTTCTACAGGACAACACTGCATCCCCCTTCATGGTTTGTAATTTTCTGCTTCATTTTTCATTCTTTATCATGGGGAGATGTCCTGGTTAACAGGAGGTGCTGACATGTCCTCCAGTTGCATCTGGGCCTGCTAAGGGAAGGAGCCTGTAACTGTGCAGCAGGTCCCACTGCTTCTCCATCCCTTGGCAGCCTTGGAAGTAATGTCCAGTTTTGACAGAGGATTAAATTTCTCAAAGATACAGAGTTCCTCCATCTGTAATGGAATGATGTGGCAAGGTAGGAGAAGGGATATCAAAGCAGTGCCACAACAGAGAGAAAAGGAGTAATTTTTGAGCCCTTATTCTGATGGAGCAGTCAGCTGGCCCCTTTCCATGTGTACAGCACACTGTGGCCTGTGGAAGTGAAACAGGAGATACAGGAAAGGAAAACAAATGGGAGAGGGGAGAAAATAATGCATTTTTAGGAGGTGGAAAAGAATAACACAAGGAATAGTGATGGAGACAGCAGAGTATCCGTATGACTCCAGTCCACCTAAGTTTGGCTTGCAGAGCAACTGTCTGGCTCGCAGAGACTGCAGTGTTTTCTTTGCTGCTGGCAGAGTCCAGGTTACTCAGCATGTTCTCCGTGCTCCCTGGCTCCACATCTGTGATTATCAGGCTAATACAGAAATGCTACCAATAGCATTAGGTTAGGACCATAAAAAGGTATTTCTCACTTCCTGATACAGATTGCTGCTGCCCAGAGGAGCTAGGTCTTATTGTCCATTTTTTTGAGTCAGTACTGTTTAGTCCATATTAACCTTACATATCGTTTACTTCAGTTTAAAGTTATGGTTAAAATCAAGTGCTTTCTAGGACCAAATTTAGCTTGCAGGCCACATTTGAGTTGTATTGAACACTATTTTTAAAAGCTGTGATTTACACTATTACTTTGACCTATTGTCACTGTGACTGTTTCAAAATCCTATTGCAGAAGCTTTGTAAGCTTGATATTAATAGTGGGTGGTGACTGTATGTACAGCAGGAATCAGTTTAAATATCCTCTCAGCTCTCCTTTGTCTCTTCTCATTTCTTGGCTTCAGTCACGGGTTTCACACCGTGTCCCCTCATCCACTTGTTATGTAGTGAGAGGTCACTGCTCAGCAGACTCTTCTTTACTGCTACCAACTTCTGTATGAGCCTCTACCTTTCTTTTTAACCTTGCTGTTAAGAATGAGCAGTGAAGACTGAACAGAGACAAGTTAATTTGTACACTTGCAGATCAAGGTCTTTCACAGCTTTTTCTTATGTGCTACCACAGAAGAGGTTCTCATTGATTCTGACATGGAAAATATCTTCCTTTTTCCTCTCTCTCCCTCAACAGTCATTAGCACAGAGCTGGACGAGTTGATGATGGAAGCCCAGCTGCTACAGGTTTCTCTGCCCGAAATACAGGAGCTGTACGAGATCCTATTCACAAAGCAAAGCCCTGCTTCCCAAACGGAGCAGAGGTCCTCAGCTGGCCCAGCAAATGAAAAGGCAAGTGTCTGGCAATGGCCATGAGACTGGGGTCGCTTCCGAGTAGGTGTCTGCTTGAGCAGATAAGCTTTGCAATAGGTTTGTGCATGTGTTTGTACTTCCATGAAAATCAATTTTTCTTGTGCAAAAGAAGTTAAGATATTGATAATTCAAGAATTTGTTACAAACAAGTATTATCGAGTCTGCTTTTTGTTGTCATCCTCTGTATTTAAATACATTCATTCCAGTTTGAATGTATTCGAATGTAGTATGTCCTGTAAATAAGAGTCTTTCCTATAAAGTTGCCTCTGAAGCAGCAGAGACAGGAAATCATAATCTTTACTCTCTAAATTTCCATCATTTGAGTGTGACCCTATTCTTGGCTTTTAGTGTTAAGTGTAAATGCAAAATGTTTGACAGATGATGCTGCTGCCTTTTCATCAAAGTGAGATATGGACAGGGAAGGCGAGCCAAATAACAGAATATAATGAGTGTTAGATGTGTACTTATGACTTGTGTACTCATAATTAGGATTTTTTGCCATAATATCTTTGCAACAGAACGATTGCTGCCGAGGGAAAAAGGATGGAATCAGTTATATGGAGAGAAAACTGAAAAGGCGTTTTGAAAGAGAGAGCTTTTGCGATGAGAAGAGATCAAGGGTAAAACAAATGAGAACACCAAAAAAGAAGAAACTGAAACTGAATCATTCAAAGGATCTCTGCAATAACAGACTGGAGAGAGAGCGGGAGCGTCTCTTGGAGGTGCAGCGCTCCAGTGAGAGCCACTTGTTTCCCTCAGATGCATCATTCTCTGAGCAGGAGGACTCTGAGGATGAAGATGCCATCTGCCCTGCTGTGAACTGTCTGCAGCCTGAGGGAGATGAGGTTAGTAGAGGCAAAGCCACTATGGTGGGATCTAGGACACTCAACTACACCAAAATTGTTTCAGTACCCAAGATTTGCTTACAAAGAGAGCCCAAGGCAGGTCAGAAAACCAAGGTGGCTGTGCAGCAAAATGTCCTGCCTTGGCCCCGTTTGGCAGAGACAGTGTCTGCCCCTGTTAACAGTGTTGGGAACAAACCTCCCACCTTCTCACAGGGCAGCTCTTGAGCGAGGAGTGGGGAAGGCAGATGTCAAAACCCCTGCATGGAACTGCAGGAGGTGGGGTGAACAGACAGCATGTTCATGTGCACTCTTACAACATGAGATCTAGTTAGATTTTGTGGATCCTGACCTTCCTATGGACAGACGCAGTATCCTGGAGTTTTGCACAGCTCCTCACATACTGAAAAGTGGAAAAAGGACATCCCCAGACTACTGGACGATCATGGTGAAGTTGCCATCCGTAATATTTCTGTAGGTGGGGAAGCAACAGCAGGAATGAGGGAAGTGGGCTCTCCTCTCAGCCTTAGGGAACCTGGGTAGCAGGAGTCCAGAGGATGATGAACGTAAGGATGGTGAGCATTGGTCAGCTGTAGAATGGGACATGGCTTACTCATTTAAATAGGTTAAAAGTCCCCAAATAACTAATAAAAACTGCACTTGCTTGTTTGACCCCTCTCTGAACACTGGCATGTCTGTCTTTTTTTAGGTGGATTGGGTCCAGTGCGATGGCAGCTGCAACCAGTGGTTCCACCAGGTGTGTGTGGGCATCTCTCCGGAGATGGCAGAGAAGGAAGACTACATCTGCATCAGCTGCACGGGGAAGGACTCTCAGTATCGGAAGTAAAACTCCCCATAAAACGTTCAGGACTCGAGTAAAGAAGGTTATCAGAGTTTCTCCACAAAGCCACAGGGGCTGGTTTAAGAGCCAGACTGCAAATGGTGCTACTTCTATCCTCATGGGATCATTTTCCAGAACTCAAAATAATTTTTGACACTTTTGTATTTTCCCTTAATCTGTTTGTGGTTGTTGAGGTTTGAAATGCTGACTGTTTAGCAGGGGTTTCCACCAATTTGGAAGGCATTTGAAACATGCACCTTTTATTGTACAGCATTAAATTACCTCTCTGGGATTTACCGGCATATTTAATTCAGCTTGGTTTAGGTGAAGAAAAAAAAAAAAAAACCTGCACCATGAATTTTCCAATAAATCCTCTTTTGAGGAAATCCCTGTTTACTCTGTTAACTCTTTGGAGACTTTAGTTTTTTTCCACTTTGTTTTTTCGTAGACTAGATTTATTTATCTGAGCAATAACTTCTATGTCTGGTTTCAGTGACTGGAATGACAATTCTGAACAGCGTGTTGCTTTTAGCATTGGTTGATGTACAGAAAGCAAATGTTAGATCCTAGTGTCACTGATGGCCTGGTGATGTAGAAGACAGAAAAAGCTCTGTAAAGTAATTGCCACAGCTGTATTTTGGCTTTCTCCTTTTTTGGGTAGCTTGTATCAAATGTTGCAGTTTATATTGTGGAATAAACCCCTGGTTATGTTATAAAATTAAATGTTGGTGTTTTTAGAGAGCTTGAAATGCAGTTTCATTTCCCTCTTGATTGCTTCAAAGGATTCTCTTATCAAGAGAAATCCCTGTTTAAAAAAAAAAATCTTTAAATGCAAAAGGCAGGATATTTATTTGCTCATAAATTACATTCTGTGAGGAGAAAGTAGATCAAGATCTTACACCAAAAGGATTTGTCAATGTCTTTTTCAATGTCTTTTTTCAAAGCTTTTCCAGAATGGAAATTATTTACAAGTTGGGTGAGCGAGGGGTCAAAATTAAGGTGTGTGATTTGGAGAGTTCACCTGGGAGGCAAGAGCGTGGCAGCTTGGACTGCAGCCTGGTGCAGCTGCCACCTCGAGCGGAGACCTTCCCTCCTTCCCTCCGCGCACGCCAGCTCGTTCGCAGAGCGCCTGGCCGCTTTGCTCTGCTTGCCAGGAGCCTGAGGAGCAGGAAAGCTCCAGACAGGTCTATCCAAGACTGTGTTTTGGGACCGTAGCCAAGGAGGGGAAGAAGGGGAGTGCTTATTTCTCTCAATGTGGGCTACACACACTGTAAATACCTGGAATATAATCACTTCTTTGGAAGTGGACTGGTGGCAGTGGTGTTGCCTGTGTTGTCCATTGAAGACATAGTGCCTAAAGCCATAGGAGATGGGAAGGTCCTTGTGTCAAAGACAGCTTCCTCCTTGTGATATCCTGCCATCCCCCAGACTGGGGCAGGGCCCGTGTTTCCTCAGCTCCTGATCAAGGGAAAGTTGCCCGTAAATTTTTCTCTGCCCATTCTGAATTTTTTCCCTGGTCTAGGAGCATTCAGATCCATTGAGTTTCAGGGCACTTTGCAAAGTGAAATGGTGGAATTCTGTGTGCAGTAAGAACTGAATAAGAATTAGTTTTTTATGGAGTTTTGGAGCACTTAGGCTTTTTAGTTTTCTGTTGATTTTTATCTAACCATAGAGAGCATTTTCAGCCTTGCAGAGATGATTTGTCTAAGTGGATGAGGGGAATGCAGGGGGCAGGTAAGGCAACATGAGCAGAGTTACAGCACTAAGTTATGTAAATGTACATATATGCTTTCATATTATGACTTTCCTGTATTATTTACTGTAATTACCTAAAGGAAGTTACGTGACTGTGGCTGGATTAAATCTTTCTGCAACACTAAGGTAACAATCCAAGCCATGCAAAAAAGAATAGGGAAATGAACAAACTTGAAAAAAGAGTTTGCACGGTGTTGTGATGTAGCTGAAAATTTTTAATAGTTTTCTCTCAGCATTCCTTTTATTTCCACTAAAGAAATGTTTACTAAAAAGTGCTAGAGCAAATACAATGCAATTAATGTTAGGATTATGATTCACCACAGGAGCTCGTGAAAGTTGCAAGTAGAAGGTCCTAAGAAATGGCACCTCCTGTGCCACAGAGTCACTTCCCCATGTGGATACTTAAGTTTAAGTCAATTTTTAACTGTGTTGGACTAAATGAGCGGAAGAATTGTTATTTACTTCAAGGTGGGCTCTTCTTCTGAATGTCCCTTGCATATCTGTCATGAGGGGCGATGGCAGCGAAGGCAGAGCGCTCGCAGCAGGAGGGCCTGGTAGGGAATATTGGTTGTCCTGTCTCCCCTTTTCTTGCCTGTTCAAAAACTCCTGAGGAGAAACCAAAGCAGAAAGGGATGTCCTCCCATGGCATTCCGCCTCCTTTGCTTTCTATAGAATGAAGCAACTGGACACGTGAATCTCCTTGGCTCCCTCAGGTCCTAATACCTGAATGAGAATGGTGCTTCACTGTGGCCTAGGTTACAGCTTGTAATTTAATCCTTTAATCGGCTCCCTGTGCATCTTTCTCATGCCACAGGATGAGTGCCAGAACAGCTAACAGATGCCCTGTTGTATCGCACAGTTTCGGTGACAAGGCCCTCCAAAATGTAACCCCAGTAAGATAATCCATCTCAAGGAGAGGTGAGCGTTCAGCTCTGCACATTTAAAATTAAGACCATAGTGCTGAAGGCATCTGTGCCCAATTCCAGGACTTGGATGCAAGGTTCCTAAATTGCTTAAATCAAATTTTCTAGCATTGGGAGGAGAACCGTCTGGGGGGGCAGGTCTTTCGCCCTGGCTGTTTCTGAAGCAAATACAGAATTAAAAGCCTTTGGGCTTCAAAACACTTTGGCAATATCTTCAGTTCCCTCTAGCAGCTGTGAAACCAAGGGCTATCTTAAGATGGCAGTTCTGAAGGAAGCTTGGAATTGATGGTAACCAAACTGGTCACTGCTGTCAACTGGTCACCCAGCTTCATGGTGGTAGTTGGCTCTGCACGTGGATCTGCAACCTTGGATCTTTGCAGAAGGCTGCTTCTGAAGCTGAGGAAAGAAATTTCGGGGCACTTGGCACACGTCAGTGCTTCCTAAGCGAAGGTGTCAGAAGGTTTCCTTCAAACCTTCCCTCTACCACAGAGGTTTCTCCACAGAGGTAGTGGATGCTCATTACTGTACACAGGTAGTCGTCTGGGCAGTGGTGCCCTATAGCCCTACTGGTCACCAGCAAAGACAAAAATCTGTGCAACAAAGTATATTGGGGAAAAGGGCATGCCAAGGATTTCCTGTAAATTCCTTGGTGTAAAATTCTGTCTTCAAAGTAAACAAAATAATCCAGTCTTTCCCTTTCCCATCATTTCTGGGTAATAGTCTGTGCTGCAACTGCTTCTTTGGGCTGGGGAAGATGGGAAGGTACAAATATTTAGGGGTTCAAATGAGTTCCAGATACAGAAAGGGTACATTTTTGTATAAACAATATATTAGCTCTCAGTATTTCATATTCCAGTTGAAATTAGGGGATATAAATGGAATTGATTCCGGGAGGGGAATGTTCCCTTTACAGTTGTTGAGTCATGTGTTTGCATATCAGGTGTCCCTAAAGATATCACTATAGATGTCTTTGGACAGCCCCATACTAAGAAGAGAATTAAACAGATGTGGAACAGGAGGTGAAGCAGCCACAGTAGATTAATAATATCTTAGTTCAACATATAACTGCCATGTGAGACAGAGAAAAGTTGAAGATGGCATCAGTAGGTTCCAGTAGAAACAACCCAACTAGAACAAGCACATGTTTTATGGAGAAAACAAAGGAGCATGCTGCTGGTTTCAGAGAGGGGAGGAATGTTTGCTTAAATATGGTTGGAAAGAAACCTTGATGTACTCCAAATAAAAAACAGAGCACAGCTTCATCTGCTTCTGAAAGTACCTGATGTACCTCAAGTTTTCCAAGTTCTGAAATGTTTGTCAAACCTCCTACTTGCAGCAATGCTTTTAAAGGTACCTGCATCGCAGTAACTTGGGCAGATTTGCACAAAGTGTCTGGGCTTAGCTCCTGGAATCCATGGGAACTGGACGTGTAAGAACATACAAATACGTATTTTATAAAGCGTGGTAAAAGTGGTAGCTCCCTGCCTACGGAATATGAACTTACCTTGATGAGCTCTCCATCACACAGGGTTTGCTAAGGATAAACTAGCACCAGAGAATATTTTTGGAGTGTTTAGTCTGCTTCAGTATCTATGGGGCATTTGGGACTTTGTGTTCTTGCTGCTGCTTGAAGTTAAACTTTAATGCAGTCGGGGACTGACCCAGGATCGGTTTCCTCGGCATCCTGGAAAAGTTATAGCTCCCTGTCCTCCTCGTGCAGCCTCGCTCGTGCTTGGCCTCTCCCTCGGGCTGGTCCTTCTGTCTCTTGCAGGATTTTTTTACTTGCTGCCCCCCTCCCGTAATATCTGTGCATCATTCCATAGGGGTCTGGCTTTGTGTGGGTCCGCAGGGAAGCTCAGAGGCTCTGCATGGGAAGAAACACTGTAAAATACCTTTTCACACTAAGAAAAGATAGTTGTTTTGCATAGAAAGAACTTGGCTTCCCTAATACATGTCTAAAGAAAGGATAAACTTCATAAGCCCTGCTCCGGAGATATCCCTTCTGCCCCTAACCTGCATCCTCGTTTTCCACAAAAATCATAGAAGTACAGGGGGAACGCAGTTGTGACGTGTAAGGGGGAAAAGAAAGAGCACAGATGCTTCATAGGGATGGAGGCAGTGCAAGGGCACCGGAGGAAGCGTGAGGGGGCAGCGCTTGTCCAGCAACATTGACTTTGGGGCCGTTTTGGGACGTTATTTCTACTCATAGAGAGCAACTATTTTGTCCAGTCCATTGAGAAGGGGGCAGGATTATGGATTAAATCAATAAGCGTCATGAAAGGCGGCATGTTTACTATTCAGTAATGTCCACAGGACGTGGGCCACGAAAACCCTCGTGGGGTGACCACAATAGCGATTTTATCTTAAAAAAAAATACATGTAAATATATATATGGATACAGGCGGAAGGCTTCCTCAGGCAGAAGGGAGGGCAGGTGATAAGAGACCCCGACGGGAGGCGCTCGGGGCCCAGCCGGGCCGCCCCCGCCGCAGGCCGCGAGGCGCCGCCGCGGCCGCCATTTCGCGCCGCACTTCCCCGCCGCGCGGGCGGGGGCGCTGCGGGCCGCGGGGGCGGGGCGCGCGTGCGCGGCTGCGTTTGGCGCGCGCGGCGGCCCGTAGCCCGCGCGCGGGCGGCGGGGGCGGGGGCGCCATGGCGGGCGCGGCGGCGGCGGGCGGCGCGGGCGGCGGCGGCAGCGCGGGGCCGGTGGCGCAGGGCCTCAAGGAGGCGCTGGTGGAGACGCTCACGGGCATCCTGTGCCCGGTGCAGGCGGTGCGCGCTGCCGCCGAGGAGCAGGTGAAGGTGCTGGAGGTGACGGAGGGTGAGTGCGGGCCGGGCCGGGCCGGGCCGGGCGGGCGGCGCCTCCTCAGGGCGCGCGGCGCGGGGCTCGGCCCGGGGGCAGCGGGCTCCGGCGTCGCGCTCGCAATTTGCACCGCCAACAGGAGCCCCCGCGCCAGGTTTAGTGCCCGGTTCCCTCTGGGGACTCCTCGGGGCCCCGGGGGATCCCTCCTGGCAGGGGACCTACGGGCGCAGCATGGGGAGCGCGCCCGGGCTGCCCGGGGCCGGGTCGGCGCCGGGGCGATGCTGAAGGGAGGGAGGAAGGAGGGAGCCGCTCCCGCTGCGGGGTCTGTGCGGGGAGGCCCGGGGCGCTGCCGCTGCTCGGAGCCCGCTGCCCCCGAGTCCCGGCGGGAGGGTCTCCCAGCGCCTCCTCTGCGCAGCAGCCTCGGGTGGCCACCTGCATCCCGGCCCGGGAACGGGGTCTAAAACAGCTCTAGGAGCGTGTGGGCCACGTGCGGGGCCGCGTCCCCTGGGAGGGGGTGTTTTGGGAGGCCTCGCCATTCCCATCCCCTACCCGGGCTCCTGCGTCCCGGCTGCTGGGCCTTGGAGCGGTGCTGCTGGAGCGGGTGGCACTGGCGCTGGATTGGGGCTGGTCTGTGACTTCAAAAGCCAGCGCTTAGGAGGGCAGGTGCCTCCGGTCCAGAGAGTGTCTCTAGTTATTCCTCTGTGCATTTGACCTTCTTATGGCTGCACTAAGCTATGCACGCACTTCTCTTGGGGGGTCCTACACTTAAAAAGTGTCCTTGATGGCTACGTTTTATTTCCCATAGGCTCCAGTTTTAGGACCCATCCCATGGGAGTGGAACTGTAGAAGCCACTGGGAGATTTCAGGTAGCCTTCGGTTACAGGACCCAGGCATTGAGGAGTGAGATGTTGCAGCCCCTGGTCCTGAGTTGTGTGTTAGTGTCTCCTCTCCATGTGGGAACAACTGGATTTTTTTTCTTTCGAGTGGGAAAAGTATTTCATGAAATACTTTCGAGTTCTCCTGCTCCAGAGTTTTGGTTCAGAAGTGCTATCAAAGGAGCTACTGGAGGCTGAAGTCAGTGATTCTGTGACATGGCAAGAGTGGGAGTCTGGAAGTGCAGGAATCTTTGTGGGGGAAAACGATTAAGTAAAATGGGCAGAAATTGAAATGAGAGAGGTTCAGGGTTCTGTTCAGGAGCATTTTTTTTTTTTCCACTGTGAGGACAATCTCACTTTGGAGCAAATTGTGCAGAGATGTTCTGCAGTTTCCATCCTTGGAGATACTCGAATCCTGACGAAAAAGCTTTGAGCAGCCTGTTAGGATCCTTCTGACCCTGCTCTGGCAAGGAGGTTGGATAAGAGACCTACCAAGTCCTCCTGCCTTAGTGGAGGAGCGTGAAGTGAAGGTGCTGTATTATCCTCTCTGTGCTTTGTTATGGAGAAGTCAAGGAAACTTTGGAGATGAAGGAATAAAATGCTTGACAACAATTATTATTGGGGTGAAGAAATGTAGATTACGTCTGCCAAAAATACTTCAGAGAAACCAAAAATCTAGTGTGATTAAGTAGAAAGAAGCCATTGAAAGTAAATGTGAGGGTCGCGATACCAACACTTTGGATGAAAAATAAATGTATGTATGTATTTATCAACCGGTGAAGGCATAAAACATAACAGTGCTTTCAAATATAGCAGCAAGCGTTTTGGAGAGTTTACTTAGCCATCGCGTGTTTGAAGTGTTAAAGATATGTTCAACAACGGCAGAAAAGCGACGTTTCTGGTGTTGCTTTTCACTTAGGTTACCGTGTTGGCAGACCCCTTGGAAGCCGACGCCTCGGAGAACCCGTATCAGGTTGAAGCATCAGTGGAAGAAGTTCCACTTGGTCAAATTACTCTAAAGAGCCGGCACGACCTGCTGCATCTCCAAGAGTACTAAAGGGGCTCGAGTATTAAATCATTGTGCTGTGAATTGTGTTATAAAACACAATGTGATTTAGGCCCCTAATAAATGTGTATGGGTAATGGTGAGGTCAGCTTTTAATAAGGCTTTGTGATAAGGAATGGAGGGAGGAGTGCTGGGGTTGTCCTAGGCTTTTGCAGCATTGGCAATGCTTCAAACTATGCCCAGAAATGGAACGAGTAGACCTGGATACATGTGATTATTGTGGCAGAATCAATGTATGTTAAATGGAAGAGCTGTTGGAAGGAGTGCTGGGGTCGCCAGAAAGCTTGAAGAAAATTCCCTTTGCTGAACTTTTGAAAGAAGCTAAACAGCTGTGGACAGCTCTTGAATTAGCAGCTGACTAAAAGCTTTGGACAAGCCTCGGTGGAAGTGACTGGTGATCTTGGTGCTGGAGGGAGGTGATTAAGGTCTCACGTGAAGCCGTGCTGGGCTCTGTGCAAGTTCCATGGCGGTGGAGGACAGCGAGCTGTGGCCGAGCTGCCCTGCGGTGTGTGGAGGGGACAGGGCGATGTTTTAGCACTATTTTTCCCCCTTTTTACATAACAAATATGAGTTTTGCAGTGACAATGTTGAGCTGTAGAAGTGTGCTGGTGATGTGCAGGGGGTCTTTCTTATGCCTGCTTTCATTATGTGTTTCCCTTTCCCCTTTTGGAAGGTAGGGCATGTATTTATATGTCTATCATTAGCTCAGCTATGCTTGATAGAAGCTAATACTGCGTAGAAGTAGGGATTCTGCACAATTCACAAATGTGCCCACACCGCATAGTCTTACAGATGATCTCTTGGCTGTATCTTGAATTACAGGGTGGTGAATGATGGGCAGGATCCTGGGCATGGGTAGCTTCAGTTGAACTCCTAGCCAGGAGTCCTAGCAGGGAGCCAGAACAGGAGACGCTCTCCTTGGGACAGAAAGCTTCATTATTCACAGCAGCAAATGTCATTGCTGCCTCCATGAAATGCTCTGGACATATTGAGCATCATGGAAAAGTTGTGATGAGAGTTCTCAAGTGAGATACCTGTGGCCAGTTTGAAGAGATTGTCTTGCTTAACCTTTCCCTCTTTGCTGAGAAACAAGGAAGATGCAGCTGTGGTTTTCAAAGGTCTTCTGAAAAATAAGTGAGCATTTTTGTTGGAGCACCTTTGTTGGACATGTTCAGGGTCATGATGGTTACTAACGGAGTTCAAATTCATGTAGCAAATAAGAATTATGGCTAAACATTAGGTTCTAACCCAATATTTCTTTTTAGTAACTCCAAACTTTCTTCCCTTCCAGTCTGCAAATGCCCTGTGTGTTCTGCCTTGCTCTGACCTGTTATGTGACCCTGCTGTGAGCAGCAGGTTGGACAAGATGACCTCCTTTCAACCTCAGTTGCTCTACGAGGTTGCGCATGAACACTGATCCCAAGGAAAACACTGTTGTTGTGTTGTTAAAGACTGTGAGGTGCAAGGGGTGGGTGGATGTTGGGTAAAAGAAGGCTAATTTCTGACCCTTCTGAAGTTCTGGATCTGGTTCTGGCGACCTCAGTGTTGTTTTAATCTGGAGCACTGGTTTGATTGACCTGGGTTGGTTGTGATGACTCCTGTGGCCTGCTCTTTGGCCAGTGCTTGCCCCCAAGCACAGACACCTCCGAGCAACCTGGAGCTGCTCATGAACCATTGCTGTATGGTCCTATCAAGCTGAACTTCAGTGGTGGTGGCTGTGGAGAGCACTGGTTCACTAAAAAGTCCTGCTTTCCTCCCTACTTGTTTAATAACCTTTTTTGTTTGGTCTGGGCTGCCTTCAGTCCTTGGAAAAGTTGTGGCTGGAGAACTAGTAGGTTGTTATCTGGTTACGGGGTAGATGAAGCTGGGTCATGAAGGGAGAGTGTTTGGGAGCAGAACTTCATGAGAGCCTCATTAATGGAGAGAAGAGGCAGAGCAGGGGTGAAGTATATTTGCTCAATGACCTACCTGTGTATCCTGTTCATTCAACATTGCTGATCATTTGCCTTACAAACTTTATTTGGGGGGGCGGGGGGCAGTCTTGATGCTTGTGGCATCGCTATAAAAGCTGTAGGCAAAAGAAGTGCTTAGGAAGAGATGCATTTGAATAGCATTTATCTACAAAGCAAATGGAGAGCTCCCAGCCAACAAAAAGAAGAAAAACGATTTTAAAAACTCCTATTTCTCCCTTTTTTTTTTTTTTTTTTTTTTTTTTTTTTTTGGAGGGGGGAAGGAAAGGTGAAGAATGGCAGAACGAAGATTCTTGGGGTGGATCATTAAACAGTTCCGCAGTGTGGGAAACATAATAGGGCACTAAAGAGCTACTCGAGGTTGATGTGAAGACACGCGGATGTGGGTGGCCTCCTGGTGAACTGGAAGGGCTTGGAAGGCAGAGCTTTTGGCCAGTGGTAGTGGTGGATTGTAGGGGTGATGGCAGGGGGGAGGCTCTGCAGTCTGGAGAGCAGAATTGAAAATTGAGAAAATCTATGAAATCCCATCTTGGAAATCTAGAGAGATGGCCTCAAACCAGCAAAACAGAACTTTGAATCAAGTGCAGAGTGCAGTGCGTATTTGGGGGCAATATGCATACATGCAGAGAATTAGATTTAAAAATTGCAAAAAGGAGTTGGAGTAATCGTGCAGTGCAGCATGGCTTTGGGTTCCATGGTGCATTTATACCTTTCAAAACTGGTTAAAACTCAGTGCAGCATTTGAGCCTGTGATCTTGCAGATTCCTGGAAGAATAACTTGCTGCAGTTAAGAGGAGAACTGTGTTGAGCACATCTTGGAATGAGGCTTGCTGGATTAAAATAGGGTTTTGTTTGGTTTTGGGGGTTCTTTTGCTTTTTGTTTTGTTTTAAACATGATCTATGAAGAGAGGTTGAAGGGATGGGTTTGTATGAAGATGGGAAGGTAAGAGGCAATTATCTCCCACTCCAGAGAAGTCTATTACAAGAGCTTGAACTTTATTATGTGTAAGGTGTGTGTGCTCTGTCCCCCTGGACAGGAAAGCAGGTGGGGGGAAGCACTTTTTTCCAGTAAAGAGTTTTGTAAAGAGCGGGGGTTCTTTGTTTTGGTGGTTTTTTTTTTTTTTTGTGTATGTGTTAAGGTGTGTGATAAGAAAAATTTATAACCACATTTGCAAAATGCTCCAATATGTTACTAAGGGAATTTTTAATGCATTTTTGCTGGGGATTGTTTAAGCACGTTTTGTCCTATCTCTGAGTGAGGTTGGACTAGATGAATTTAGGGCATACCTAGAATTAAAACCTTCCATGTGCATTTCTTCAGTGGACTAGCCTGGTAAATGAAATCTTTATTCCCAAGGCATCAGCTACCCAGAACTTAAATGTTGAAATATAAGCACATTTGTCAATACATGTGGATTTACCATAGCGGAACAGCTGCTCTTCTCATTGTTTTTCTTATTTCCTGTGCTCAACCACTAGATTTGACAAACACATTTTATTTTTACCTTTGCTACAGAACTTGCTCTGTATTAAAAGGAACCTGTGCTTTTTTTTTTTTTTTTTCCTTTTTTCCCTGAATGAAACTTTTTGCAAACTCTGGGACCCTAAATCCCAGAGTTTGTGGCTGGCCAGGTCACTTGGGTACTGGTGTGTTAGATGCTGGTGTGGTGCTTGCGTGGGAGAGGCCTTGGTGTGTCCTGAGCTGTCCTTGGGTATGTTTTAGCACAACTAGATTGTTGGTTCCAAATGACCCTATGAGTAAATGGAGGTTGTCTGAGAAGGAGATGCTGTCCACAAACCCTCCCAGTAACTCCATCCTGTGTCTTTTCCATAGGTCCCTTGTACAGGGACTTGTCTAATGATGTATAGGCTGTGTGTGTGCATATATATATATCTTTTTTTAATTAGAAAATAAATGGAGTTTGTGCAGAGAACCTGAGGGGGATTTAATGCTCATGAGTCATTTGAGAAGCTCTGCTTTGGAATTGTCGTCTTTCCACGTATGACTCATTCAGTATTATATCTTTCTCCAAAATCTTGATGAGTTTTGCTGTGTGGGAATATGAGTTGACAGCAGCATTTTTTCTTTTTTTCTTTGCAGAATTTGGTGTTCATTTAGCCGAATTGACTGTAGATCCCCAGGGAGCTCTGGCCATCCGTCAGGTGAGTTTTGCTGAAGCTGTAGAAAGTTACCTAATAATTACATTGGGTTTGTCCAGTATGTTTGCAGAGGGGATGTTGGAGGTCGTTTCCCACTGTTGCTTCTCCCTTTTCCTTCATTTTGCCCTGAGGTTGACACTTGGGACAGTGCCACAGTAGAAGCTTTACTAGATAGGTGGTGGGCATTGGCACGGAGAGATATGGCCTGTCTTTGCAATGGCTTCTTTTTTCTCTCTCTCAAAGTCTTTCTGCTTTTGAAAGGAAGGTCTAAGCTCTCTATTTCTTTAGCTACATGCAAATCCTGGTCTTCAGCATGTGCTCTTAGAGGTTTAGGAGAATAAAGCTGCCTTTTTGTGTCAGTGCAGGGTGGGCCATCGTTGCTCGTCTTTCTCCTGCAGCCGCTTTTTGTCCTCTTCACAAAGAGTTTTGCATTTTTGGCAAGCCCTGTGGCCCCCTAAAAGCAGCTTGATGGAGTGGGAGACCAAGCAAACAGGTCAGGGGTGGCGCTTGCCATGGTTGCAAGATTCCTTACGGATTTGTGACCTCTCTTCCAATACAGCTAGCGTCCGTCATTTTGAAACAATATGTGGAAACTCACTGGTGTTCTCAGTCGGAAAAATTTAGACCTCCAGAGACCACAGAAAGGGTAAGTTTTGCTTTTGTTTTGTCTACTTTGAGACATTTTATCTGAAGAATATTAACTTTTTATTTGGTTTAAAAAGTGTCAGTATCTTCCTCATCAATAGCTCGTGTATACTGAGAGAGTAGTTTCAGATAAGGCTTCTTGGTATTTTTCATTGTAAAACTCTGCCTTCACTTGCTTAAAATCACACTAGACTTCAGAAGCTTGGGCTGATTTCTGTTTAAAAAAAATAAAAAACAGACATAATGCTGAAATACTAATTCTGTTTTTTTTTTTTTTTTTTTTTTTTTTTTTTTTTTTTTAAGATTGGTACTTAAGCTATTCTCCCATGACTGATTTCAAGTTAAAGGTCTTTTTGGTTTCATTAAAAGTAGCCATCAAAAATCTGCTCTGTTCAATGGAAGTGTTTCCTAATAAGAAACAATGGCCAAAGTTTCCAGCTCTATCACTTTGGTTCTTGACCAGACCATCTTTCCATTGCCTCAAGTAGATCTTGTAAATTAAGTCCCAAAAGTGCTATGGTGTTTTTTTTTTTCTTTCTCCTATCCTTTCACGGTTGGGTGTCTAGTTCTCATTTACTAAAATCTTCCAGAGTAAGTGAACACAAACACGGGGATTTATCTCAGCTAAGCGTGGGTATCTTCCATGTAGATATTTACATCTTATCTAATTGCAGCTGCGACCTTGAAGAGGCTATTTACTCTGCTTGGCTGAATGTCTTGTATGAGAAGAGTGATGCATTACAACAACTGCGCAGTTTTTCTTAGTAAATTAAGGGTGTTCAAATTTACACTTTTTGAGGTCTCGTGGATGTAAAACTCCGGTTGAATCCGTGTCAGAACAGTTGTATGTATAAAAATAATTTTTAATGGTCATCTCATGTCATTGGGGATTTTTTTGGTAAAGAATATTTCTCTCTATAGGCAAAAGTTGCTATTAGGGAGCTTCTACCCAACGGGCTGAGAGAATCCATTAGCAAAGTGCGCTCCAGTGTTGCCTACGCAGTGTCAGCAATAGCCCATTGGGACTGGCCTGAAGCCTGGCCTGAACTTTTCAATCTCTTGATGGAGATGCTGGTCAGTGGGGATGTGAACGCAGTGCACGGAGCCATGCGAGTGCTCACAGGTACGCGTACGTAAGAGCTTTGCAAGGGTGGTGTAGGAAGTCCTTCAGGGTTTTTGTTACTTTGGAGCTGTCATTTACACTGCAAAATGAAGAAATTTGGATTAGCTTCTTTGAGTTGGGTTGGGCCCAACCCATTCTTTTTGGTTGCTGCTAAACTCCATTGTTTGATAGATGGCATGAAAGCCAAGGAAGAAGCACTGGTGTCAAATTAGATGCTAAAGGTTATGGCTCATTTTAACCCCTAACTTCCTGCCTAGTTGCAATTCTGCATGTTTTTATCCTGACCTTCAATGGTTGCCATGGGTAGGCCATACTGCAACAGTCTAGTCAAGTATGAACCAACATATTTTTAATTGTTAGAGTTATCCAAAGATCGGATTGTCCCTGTTGCTATTGCCTGTGATTTTCTTTATAGTAACTTCCTATATTTTCCCATTTTCTAGAGTTTACTCGGGAAGTGACAGACACACAGATGCCACTTGTTGCGCCTGTTATTCTTCCAGAGATGTACAAAATTTTTACAATGGCAGAGGTATGGTATTCTTTATTGAGCTAGTGCTAGATGGAATTAGGGGGTCTTTCTTGAGGAAAGAAGTGTACTAGAAGTTAGACCTGAAGAATGTTAATGGTGGCAGCTAGTGATTCCACAGAAATGTTAAAGCCAAAAAAAGACCAAAAGGGAATCAAAAAAAAAATAATAATAAATAAAACACAATAAATAAATGCAATAAATTGTGTTTCTGATGCATCTGTAAATTATTTTTTTTTCTAGGTGTATGGTATACGCACAAGGTCGCGTGCAGTGGAGATTTTTACCACCTGTGCCCATATGATCTGTAACATGGAGGAACTGGAAAAGGCAAGAGTTTGACTTACCCTACAACATTCACTGAATTCAAATTGAGTGGAGGACTATGAAAATTAAACATATTGGAGAATTTGGTACTCCATAAACAATAATTCTGCGATAGATGGTCTAATTAAATACATGCAAAAAGGTCAAGTCCCTCCTTTATGTGCACGTCTTGATCCTATGACTTGGTCTTTCTCAACAGATGTTCTTTTAACATGTCAGATCAGGGGATGCCACTGTGGGGAAGAGTCAATGTATGATCTCCTTCTAGGAATCTGTTATACTTGTCACACATGACAACCAGAAGCTGTGTCCTAAAATACTTGCTAGACCTTGGCAGTCTGGGTTGTGACGGGCAGCTTTCTGGCCCTTGGATTAGGCATCACTTACAAGGTCCTGTTTTTTAATTGATTGCTTTAGCATTTATGTCTGCAGTGTTATTCTTGAACAAGCAGTGGGGAAAAATATAGAATAGTCAATTAAGAAAAAAAATCACTAAGCAATTAAGCAGCCTTAAATGCTTATAGGTCCCCTGCCTATCTGAAGAGATCACGGTGTTTTTTTGTACGGCCTCTGGCAGGTAAATTTCTTGACTCTCTCCAGACACCAGAGAGCTTTAGCTTTAGGGAGTTGTGGGTGGGAATGGACAAGTCTCTTAATTTTAAGTCTATGCTGAAGGGATATATTTACTCTTCCTGTTTGCACATGAATTGAGTGCAGTGTTTTAGAATGTTCCAGTAGTCGCATGGTATCTGTACTGCACCGAGCAAGTCATTTGGGTGATAATATCGTGAAAATGATAGTAGATTCCAAAAGACAGCATGTAGTAGACTCCACTGTTTTATTCTGGAGGCCAGACAGATGTGTCTTTTGGCCTGTATACAAAACTTTCTGGCTTTTCCTAACTCGAATTTCAATAATTAACCCTTGTATAAAGCATTAAGTTGATATTTCATAGGTGGGTTAGGCATACAACTTAGCTGTTTTATGTATGGAGTTATGATGAATAGTCTCAGTAAACATATTTTTTTCCATTAATAATTGCTGTGCTAAATACTGCTTAAGAAGTATCTTAGTGTCTGGAAAAAAGAATGAATAGAAAAAAGAATTATAGGAAGAATCGTTGCAGTAATTCTCAGGCTGATTGGTGATACTTGGGTCACAAAGAGCTTGTCTGACTTTGAGGAGGGTGGCTGAAACTCTCCTGACCAAATTGCTTGGATCTCTATGCAGAGCGATATCCAAAACTGGTATTTCATGTGACGTTGCAAAGTTCTGCAGTTCTGGTGCAAAGTTCTGCAGTTCTTGTGCGCCTCAGTTTTGATTTGCAGCAGCAAAGTGCAGTTCTCTCTGCTGCTAGTGTTTCACTTGTCCAGTGTGTGAGTTTATCCATTTGTGTATCTAGAATTCACCTGTGCTTGCGTTGACTGTTACCAGGGTGCAGCCAAAGTCCTGATTTTTCCTGTGGTGCAGCAGTTCACGGAGGCGTTTGTTCAGGCCCTGCAAATGCCTGATGGGCCTACGTCGGACAGTGGATTTAAGATGGAGGTCTTGAAGGTAAGTCAGTTAAGACTCTCTCCATAAAGAAATGATTTAATATCAGCATGCAGTCAGCTGAACAGCTATGCTGGAAAAGAGAGCAAAGTGAGTGCCTGTTGTCTTACTGGTTGTGTTGAGTTGCAAAGTTTCTTGGCTTTCAGTGCCATACAACACTGAAATAAATCATTCTGTACTGAAGATATCTATGATGAGATCCACAGGGGTATCTTTGTCGCTTGCTGATTTGAGGAATTTTAGATATGTCTTGTCTGGACACAGTACTTGGTAGTTCAGTATCTGTCCCTTAAAGATGAAGCAGGCTTCTGCTTTATATGAAGCAGAAGTGAAACTTTACAAGCTTCTTTTTTAAGCTTTGTAGGTTTTTTTTTTTTTTTTTTTTTTTTTTCCAGAATTTGCTTGTTACTAGGTAATTGTCTCTGCAAATTAAGGATCAAGAGTCCTTGTGTTCTCCCACTTTCCTTACAAAGGAAAGAAGATTGGATTGCAGAGCATTACCCATGCAGCCAAATAGCTGTGACAGAGTGCTAGTGTAGGTAAGGTCTTCTTTTCAATAGCTAGAAAAATAACAGAATTCTGGTCTGGGTTATCTGCAACATAGGAAAGAAAGTGAAACGAGCACAAAAACACGAGTTGAGGGGAGAAAAAAAAATCCTAACCCTGGAACATGTTTATAAATGAGGGATCTGGAAGAAGTGACTTGTAGTGTTGGGGCTTATGGAAATGGGCCCCTGAGGCCCATTCAGGCCTGTTTCCTGGGAGAAAAGGATAACGCAGTGTACTTGGACAAGCATCAGACACTTGTCACAGCAGCTAGCAGCATCACCGTGCACATACGTGCTGGGAGCTGCAGAAGGATGCTGTCATACCATGAACTTTCACTTTAACTGTAGACCAGCTCTTCTGTAAATGTTACATCCACATAATCTGCAGCAAGCTGAAGCCTTTTTTGTTACCTATATAACTGTCATTACTTAAACTCTTTATACCTGTGTGGACACGAAGTACATAGCAATAGTCTTTTGAAAGATGTCAGAGGCTCAGGAAATATTAGAGGAACAGTGATCGTGTTCTTGCTCCCTACCTTAATTGCCAGCACCTGCTTTTGGGCACTACTGGATAGGAGCACAATGCAGGAAAGGATGTTGGTCTGAATGCACTGTTCGTATGCTGTACGATGGTTAAATCCACTTGGTTTTTGTTGCCTTTACTATTAAATTTAGGACACCTCATGGTGACAAGTGGCTTTTGGGACAGTGGAGCCTCCTGCCTGTTGGCTGAAGGCAAGTCATGATTTCTTCTCTTGGAGCTCCTAAGCTAATGATAGCAGTTTTCTAAAGAAAAATAGATTCAGGTGAAAGAAATCGCCTTCCCTGCCAGGAAGGTGTATTTCATAGTCATTTTAACAGAAGCGAGAGGCCTCATGGGGTTTATATAAGCCAGTTCCCCAGATGAGATCATTGCAGGCCCCCTTGTAATGCTGATGCAGTGAGGGAGAGTGTCACTAAGATTTTTTTGACAGTAAATTTTCAACCAGATGTGAACCCAGCTCCTTTTTATTTCTTAATGGAGTGTTGGGGGCAGAAAAGGACAGGAAGATATATAGACTTTTTTCTTCCCTTCTGTCTCTTCAGAGAACCATTTTCCAAGGTGAATAGATTTCTCAGTGGAAATCAGAAGGAGCCCTGATCTAAAATGAGCTGTCTTACTTCCCATGTAAAAATATTATGTGGGGCTGTGTTGAAAGCCTCCCTGAGTCATACTGCAGCGTATGCCTGTGCCTGATCCGCTCAGACAGTTTCCCCGTTGAAGAAAGTAATTAGGTTGAATCACATCATAGTGAACCACTGGTTATTAATTCATTCCAGAATCTTTCCAAGTGTAGTCACAAGTCTAGAAAAAGTTAGCAGAAGTCACTGCCTTGGGACCTCGTAGGAGATTTGGAGGGCTGGCGGCCCCTCAACGGACCGGCCGTATGAACCAGCCTCTCCCGCGTAGCCGAGTGCGTCGTTACTGGGTCTCTGCTTGGGGGAACGGCGGCAATTAGGTTAATTCAGGCACTTCTGACACGTGCTGTAGTCAAGGAGAACTGCGGCAGCACAGATCCAACCTGGCTGGTTTAGCTTTTCAGTGCTTTTCAGGCATTATAGGACCAACCTGTCAGGCATGCTTAAGGCAGTGATAGCTCTTCTTTAAACCTCCTCCCTAAAAGGTGCTTGCGAAGAGGCCGTGTGTCTGGAGCCTTAATGGTGACTTTGCTTTATCCCATGACAAAGTTTCTCACAGGCTTTGAAGCAGGGCCCTCCAACCTTCATGACTTTGCAGCACCTTTAATAAAATGTTGTCTGATCTGTTTTGGTTTTGCACTAGACTAAAACTCATTCAAAACTCATTCAGTGCTAGTTGGAGACTGTAGAAAGCTTAAGATAACTTTGGCTTTTTAACAAGTCAGTTCTTGGTGAGTTAGCTGTCATCCTTTTCCTCTGTATGTTAGCGCTTGCTGTAGTATATATGTCAAATTACAAATATTTCAAATACAGATCAGATTCTCAAATTTTAGCACAAAAAATATATCAGACCACGAAGACTGGAAACAGAATACCACTAGTGTAATTCATTGTCTTGTTTGGTAATTTAGCATGAATTGAATTGAACTCTCCAAGACTGAATTGCAACTAAATGGATTCTTGAGTCCTAATGTAGTTAAACAAGCCACTGCTGATTGCTTTGAGAGGAAGTATTGTGATTAAACATGACAGCTAATAGAGTTAAGGTAGGTTTCATGACATGGGCGCAAAGCTATGATATGCTTAATATGCAGCAATTCCATCAAAAGTGGCAGTTAACCATCAGTCTGAAATATTTGAGAGCCTTGCTGCTTTGCTTAGGTGTAAATCTGCTCTTTGAACACTTACACGTGGGTGATTTTATATATATATATATATATATATATATGTATATATAAAACACTTCTATTACTTCTGTTTGATAACTAGCTATGAAAATCAATCCTGTGCTCGTGTGAAAGGCTAGGTGGGATCCAGTGTCTTAAGGGTAAGTTTATTTAGCTCATGAGCAAAGGACAACACCTGCACTCTTACTCAACGCTTGGCTTGAGCGTGTTCTCTGGATCCTCAATAGTGCACATTTTAAGCCATTTATCCATGAGTTTGGAGATTCCTTCTCTATGGTGTGCTGGATGCTGTCTAAAGTCCTAAGGTGGAACACCAAAAGGCTTTGTCAGAGCTTTTAAAGGGGCTTTTGGGTAGTGCTGAGCATTTAGTTGAAATGTGGCCGGCTGTTGGCTTGCAGAGGAGCTGGAGAGAGTGAAGAAGCTGTTTTACTGCTTCCTCGGTGGTGATTTTAATGAGCCTGTGCGGTGACTCAGGCTCCAAGTAGGGATGCAGCCTTTTACTGTTGAACTTAGCCATTAAATATCTTGCTTGGGAAGTAACTTGGCTTTGCCCTTCAGAAGGATGGATGTGGGTTCTGTGGAGTATTTAAGAGGTGGTGGAGTGGTCCATGCAGGTTGGCAGAGGAGGATATCTGGAAAGCAGTTCTTGCAACTCAAGCAAGCACAGAGAAGCAAAACGAGAGGCCGGAATTGAAGTATGACATTAGACAGGAGAGAGTACTTCTGATGACCTGTGCTGGAGAAAAATGGTGAACTTGCAGGTGGCTTCTTTTCTTGCTCAACCTGTAGGGCTATTGAATTGTTGAGCTCTGCTACCCCCCCAGCTCTGCTTCCCCCTGGTTTGCAGGGTGTACAGCTTAGGAGGAATTTGCAAGGGGGTTCATAAGTGGTGGCATGGGAAGCAAGCCTCTTTAGCTGCTATTTTGGCCATCATTGGCATGTGGAATTTGCATCATTCCTGCAGGTAATTCCTATCCTCTGTCAGCACCTTTAGAAACTAAAGTTTTTGTTTTCTAGAGGCTGATTCTGTCAGCTGCAAAGGAGAGGAGGAGAAGGACGAGATCTTTCTTTCCTTGGTTGCCACAAGAACTGGGGTGTCTCAGTTGTTCATGAAACTGCAGCCTGTGATGAGTGTTTTGTTGTAGTGTTCTGCTTCCAACTGATGCTCTTTCTTTCCTTTTTTTCCTCTTTTTCTCCAGGCTGTGACAGCATTAGTAAAAAACTACCCGAAGCACATGGTTTCCTCAATGCAGCAGATCCTGCCCATCGTTTGGAACACCCTTACGGAAAGCGCAGCCTTATATCCTTTGCAGCGAGTGGTTTAAACTAGAACAGAAGGGCACACACTCTGTTCTTTCCCATACACAGTAAGCAACCAACCATGGCTAAAGAGCACTGTGCAGAGAGTAATTCACAGTAACAGAATTGGAATCTGTTGTGTACCTTTAATGGATATTTCTGTTACCTCAGTAGG
Organism: Tinamus guttatus; assembly: GCF_059628265.1. NCBI lineage: Eukaryota > Metazoa > Chordata > Aves > Tinamiformes > Tinamidae > Tinamus > Tinamus guttatus. The sequence continues at coordinate 757,729 of NW_028289097.1, read as the reverse complement.
TTCAAGAATGTTTCTTTTTTTGTTGTTTAAAAGTCTTCGATGATCATTAACATCAACACGCATACTGGCTTTAGATTTGTGTCCACTCTCTGCATTATTTCTCATAACTTTTTAGTGAAGAATGTTCTCCTAAAGGTATAGAGATGTGGTTTAAAGACTTCAGGTAAAAGATTAATCTCCAGTATTCCTTGCTACAGCAGTACTAATGGTGGTGACCCTTGCTGCTGAAGCTGCATTTGATTTGCCTTTTGAATTTACATTAAAGCTCAGTCTGCTGTGTTAAAAAGATGCTGCCTTGGTAGTTCTCCCAGTACGTGCAAACTGACAAGTCAAATCTTTACACGTATAATTAATTCAAAGGTAGCTATCCTTAGCTCTAAGGTAGCTTTCATTAGCTTTTTGCAGTATATTAGAATAACAAACTCTCTTGCAGCTTTTTCTGAAATCTTTTGGTATAAACACCAGAAATGGCTGCTGTGTTACAATAACAGCATGAAGTTGGACACATTATTTTCTGTACAACTTAATCGGATTTGCTGATTTCCTAGAGATTCATATCTCTCCCTTTCATAACAAGATACAACATAATCTTTCAGTTCTGATTTGTGCTATGTATTGCATGGTATGTTCTTGTAGCTTAAAAATGGTTATGGAAACTATGAAATTAGCATTAGTCAGACATCAAGGATGGGAGCTGGGAACACTTAGGCAGGAGCTTCATTTTCTCATAGAAAGAAGGAGTTTGAGCGTATCCCTTCTCACGGAGTTTTAATACAGATGAAGCTTTGGTTTGCCCTTCTTGAAGGGCTTGGCTTAAATGAATCGATCTCTAAAGGATGTACTGAAGTGTGGTTGCTGCTTTCTGAAGCTCAGCAGTGGCCAGAATGGGAGAGTCTTGTAGTGTGTCTTCCACTTGAAACTCTGTTGTAAAGTAAAAGTTTCTAAAGAAACTTGCAGGAATTTGAAGATTAGAAAATATTAATTTCTGAATCTATGCGGCTGCCTAAAAATGCCTGATTTTACTTAACTCCATCTACTTATGTGAGAACAGAAGTAAATTACACAGAAGAGGTGGAGGACCCTGTGGATTCGGATGGTAAGGACTTGTCAAACTGCACTTCTGACTCCTGTTATAAATAGGAGTGGAAGAGAAGCTTATCTAAATATTAATGTTGTCAAAACAGTGACAGAAACACTGTAGGAATTCATGCTTAATAGTACATTTATGGTGTTAGAACAGTATTACCTTTTTTTTTGCACATTTCATGTGACTGTGATCATTGGAGCTGTTAAACTTTACAGTTTCTAACAAATCTGGGATTTCTGCAACAATCTTGAGGTGAGAGTAATGGGACGAAACAAAGCTGAACAGGTTTTAGGTTGGGCTTGATTGATTTAAATTAGGAGTGTGTGATGATGGGAAGAAGACAGAAGGGGTTGATGTCTGTGAGAAGAAATATCATCCTGTCTGACATGCTAACAGTTTGTGATTATATTTGACACTTATACCTTTCTGCTGTCATACTCAGCTGTGTTGTTCTCACTTAAATTCTTCATTCAGGTGAAGTATTGGGCTTTGAAAATCTGGTGTTCAGCATATTTGAATTTGTTCATGCCTTGCTGGAAAACAACAAATTTAAGAGCACGGTGAAGAAGGCCTTGCCAGAGCTGATCTATTACATCCTGCTTTACATGCAGATCACAGAGGAGCAGGTGAGCACGTTTGCTTAGTGTAGGAAGCAAATGAGAGATTTAAAATACCTTAATGTTGTAGGTAGCATTTTGGTGGATGGAAGCTGCTGTAATGTAATAGGCTATTTTGTCGCTCTGCTGTGCCTGGAATTAGGGCAATTGCCACAAAATGTTTCCCTCTGATAATGTGGATAGTAGATGAAGAATTATTCTGTGAAAATGGGGATTATGGTGCCGAGAGGGGTAACTGGGTTCATTTGATAGTGAGGAGAGTGCTCTCAGGGTGGTACAACTCACTGAAATTCTGCATGCCTCCTGGCCTCCCAAACCAGACAGCTGTCTCCAGTTTCTCTTGTTTAGGTAGCCATGCATAAAAAGAGGCACTCTGTTTAAGATTCAGCTGCTTCTCCCATTCCTCATCTATAAGTAAAGTCTTCTGTGCAGCGATGATTCCAGGTCAGTCAGTCAGCCCTGTCAAATTCTCATCTCGAATGAGGAAGCAAAAGAACAAGATGAATTTAGAACAAGAAGGGGCCTCTTCTTTTTAAGCCTTTCCTCTCATTACCCTAAATACAAGGTTGAGATTTATAGGAAGAAAGAGAAGTACTAACTAGCACAGTCCCCATTGGCTTCAGCTCAAATGTTTCCTTCTAATGCCTGAGCTTGTTGGCAGTGTAAAGGGGAGGGAGGCCTCAGTCTAACTATGCTCTTCCCCTCCCATGAAGAGTGCAACAGAAAGCACTATTCAGTCTGCATGCTCTGCTCGGTCTTTTTTAGGTGCTTTATTTTGTGAAGTATGAACTGGAATATGCCTTAAAAAAAAAAAAAAAAAAAAAAAGGAGGGGGGAAGGCAATTGAAGAAGCCTTTGAGGACATTGTAAGGAAAAGAAAATTTTGAAAGCAGTGTTGCAGCACTGAGATTACTGCCCTTTTTGCTCTTTCAGATCAAAGTTTGGACTGCAAATCCACAACAGTTTGTGGAGGATGAGGATGATGATACCTTTTCTTATACCGTGAGGATTGCTGCACAGGATCTGTTGCTGGTATGAAAAGTGTTCCACACTTAGAAGCAACCAAAATACACACAAGAACTCAATGCAAGTAAAAAAAGAAGAGTAGTTGTGACCTGTACTCATAGTCTTTAGATATTTAACTTCAGGTGGGGCAGTTAGTGAAAAGAGCAGCTTTCAAAGGTCTTTACAAATAAGCATTATCACTTCCTTCCGCACAGGCTGTGGCTGCTGATTTCCAAAATGAGAGCGCAACCGCTTTGGCTGCAGCAGCTACGAGACACTTGCAAGAAGCTGAGCAGGCTAAAAACAGTGGTGCTGAGCACTGGTAAGGAGATGGGGCAGCAGACGAGGCGCTGGTGGCTAGGCAGGCTCTTCCACAGCACTGGCTGCGAGTTAATCAGTTTTTCATGATGTTACTACTGACAGACACAAAGATAAAATTTGAGAGCTTTTGATCCAAAGAAGAAGAAAAGGAAGTGCAGCAGTTCTCAATCCATATGCAGAATTCTTCCTATGGAATATTTTCAGCGTTTTTTAGCACCAACTAGCTGTCCGCAGGCTCCCTCCCTCCTGACAGTCCCTGAAAACGTGTCATTGAAAACTATAGTTAAAACCATATGTGACCTGAAGATAAATTGCCTGCCGAGCAGTTAATTAAACTCAAAATTTCAGGCATATTTTATACTTGATGTAAAGAAGAGATTTGGGTGCTGTTTGCAGATGTATGTGTTCAGTTTTAAAACTTCAGATGCAGTTTCTAATGTTATGGGGTATAGAGAGAGTACTGAATTTAAGGAAAACCCAGTTGCTGTTCCATTACTTCACTATGGATTTCACAATCAGTTAGTTCAGTGTCTGTGCTTATTTTGAATACTGGTGTCAGATTAGCTACTCTTACAAAGAGCAATACCTGAAAGTCTGAGAGATCAGACTCTATATGTGCTCTCCCTTCCTGCAAAAATACACTGTTAATCTCTTTGGTATCTCTGGTATTCTTTAAATTTGGTAAATTTAAAGTATGTTCACTTTGCATCAAGAAAGATTTCTGGTGGACTTCTACTTCACAAATAAAACCAAGGGGAACTGTTATTTTCCCCAAATGCTATTTCATCATAGTTATCAAAGTGTATTGCAAAATAGAAATTTTAAAATCATTTATGTACTGATATCGCAGTGCTTCTGAGTATAAAATAATCAAGCAAAGCACAGCTGGAAATCTGAGCCTTCACACTAGATTCTCATGGTATATTCTCATTTTGATTTTATTATGCAAACAAAAAGCATTACAAGTATTAGTGTTTACTGAACCATTATTTTAGAATATGATTGAGAAAGCTGCCTATCTATGGTGAGTCTCCAAGCTCTCCATCCTGGAGGTTTTTGAGTATTCATTTCCTTCAAGGCCAGTTCAGATACTCTGGGGATCAAGATGATCATTGTGGTAGCTTAGACCAGAAAATCTTAATTATTTCAGTTTATGGAGGTGATGGTGATGAGAAAAAAAGGTTTTTGAATTCTTCTGCAGGTGGAAGATTCACGAAGCTTGTATGCTGGCCCTGGGCTCTGTGAAATCTATTATTACAGACAGTGTGAAGAATGGTAGGATACACTTCGATATGCACGGCTTCCTGACCAACGTCGTCCTTGCAGACCTAAACCTTTCAGGTATGTTGGTCCTTGCTATCACTCGGAGCAACTACTAAGCACCAGATGCTTGGAAATCTCTTAAAATGGAAGTGTGGGATGTACTGGGATGCTGCATGCGTGTGGCATCCTGAAATGCAACTGAGTGTTGTACAGAGCTCCTGGAGTCAGTATAGATACTTCTTAGAGAACCTCCATTCTGTGTTTACTGGTGGCAATCAACCAAATGAAATATTTGCTGCTCTTAGTACTTATGTAGAAGAAAAAAAAAATCCTCTGTTGCTATGTGTCTTGCTTGCAGGTTTTGGTATTTTTGTCTTAGATTTTTTTTTTTTTTTAAAAAAGTATGTGCAGGGCTATAAATATTGGCAGTGAGATGATGAGAGATAGTAAGCATTGCAAATTTGAGGGTAGCCTAAATAGGTACAGATAGTTAAGTCTGGAGAGGTAGGAGGGTAGGGATGATAAAGATGCCTCAGAGCATAAGTGTAGAACAGGTGATTTACTCTGTTGCTCTTGCTCTTTTTTTTAAGCATTTGCTACTTGCTGCTGTTGGAGTGAACAAAACAATATATTGACCCAGGTTAATAAGAATTACTGAAAAAAAATTCATTCTCTTCTTTTTACTTCTCTTCCAATGACCAGGAAAATATATACTGATTCAAATGCAACTGACACATGACTTTAAAAAATATATATGTATATATTTTTTAATAATTATGAAGATCTGGATGTTCTTTGTGAACAGAAAATCTTTGTGCTCTCTCATACTAGTCTTCTGTTTCTATTTTCTTAATGGGATGACAAAGTTGTGGATAAAAAATATGGAAGCAGCTAAGTTTCAAAATCATTAAAACTTATTCTGAAATGATTTTAACTTCTTGTTTGTTTGTTTCAGTTTCCCCTTTTCTCCTGGGTCGTGCTCTTTGGGCTGCCAGTCGCTTCACTGTAGCTATGTCTCCAGAACTAATCCAGCAGTTCCTGCAAGCTACCGTCAGTGGTCTGCACGAGACCCAGCCTCCTTCTGTGCGAATCTCCGCAGTCAGAGCCATCTGGGGGTAAGTGCACACTAGAATATCCCAAAGCCCTAAGGATAGACAATGTCATTGACACTTAAAACTGGTATTTCCAGAGCATTTCTGCCCCAAGTCCACCTGTCTTGTTTACCTTGAAAGGATAATTAATAAATAAGGGCTGACACTTAAATAATTCTGAAATGGTTTTGTCCTCCCCTGTAGAACCTGTTAGTTAAACGTTTAGCGAGCAGTGATTCTCTCACTTGGATCACATTCTTCTTTCTAAAAGTTTTTCAAGTTTTCTCCATTGATGGCAGATCTCAAGAAAAAGTTTTTACTAAGATGAGGTGAAAGCTGGTAATATTTGACTCACCTCTGCCATCTAGAAATGGAATGGGGAGAAAGGATCACTGGGCTGTTTAGAGATCAAGGAAGTAGTAGATTAAAGGGAGGAAAGAACCTTAAAGCAATGAATGTAGGAAAGAAAAATGGTTGGGGTGAAGTAACTTTTTATAAAGCCTCTGTTAGTAGTATGAATCCCTTTTAATACATACTGTATGCATTTTTGTATCATGAATTTCTTGTCTAGCTACTGTGACCAGTTGAAGATCTCTGAGAGCACCCATGTGTTGCAGCCTTTCCTTCCTAGCATTCTTGATGGGCTCATCCACTTGGCAACTCAGTTCAGTTCAGAGGTGCTAAACCTGGTGATGGAGACGCTCTGTATTGTCTGTACAGTAGACCCAGCGTTTACTGCAAGCGTGGAGAACAAAATCTGCCCCTTCACAATTGCAATCTTTCTGAAATACAGTAATGGTATGCATTCGAATTGCGCTTTCCAAGTACAGTTGTTCTAGCTAATGAATCCTGGTCAAGTTTATCATTGCATTTAAGAGCATGCTGAAAACTTAATAAATAACCAAATGAATATTGATTCATATGGTAAAGTTAGAAGGGAAATTTGCTGCTTTGCTTATTTGAAACAGCGGTAGCAAAAGTTGAGATGCGTTTGTTAGCGTGTTTTAGTACATGGTGCTTTCTCTCTCCAGATCCAGTTGTTGCTTCTCTTGCCCAAGATATCTTTAAGGAGCTAGCTCAGATAGAAGCCTGCCAGGGTCCAATGCAGATGAGGCTAATACCAACTCTCGTCAGCATCATGCAGGCCCCTGCTGACAAGATTCCTGCAGGGCTTTGTGCAGTAAGTGCTATAGTGGTATATGCTCTTAGCTGGAGATGATTCCCTGTCCTTCAACACGTAGGGTGACTGGCATGCAAGGAACAGAAAGGTCTACTGCTGTGGGACAGTGACCTCGGTGCTTGTGAGAGGTTTCTTTGTGGAGAGAAGACAGCCTGCAGGTGTGGGGGGATGCTCCCAAAAGTTCACTTTAAATCCCGCTCCTGTGGACTGCTGGCTGTCTCTGCAGGGTATCCTTAGTCATTTTGCTTTTGACATAATTGTCAAAGTTGTCACAAGTGACATTTTCTCCTTTTTGGTGTAATGTTTACCAGCAGAGAACTTGACGGTAATTCCTTGCACTGTTTTTCCTGAGACTTTAGAGTATTGCATGTGTATAAATTGCCATAGATAAATTATACAGGTTTATGCTTTCTATAAAAAGTCCATTTATAAAAGGTTAAACCTTGACTGGGTAGAAAATGCAATTTAGGGCATCTTTATCCATATACTAATAATCTGTGTATGACTATAACAGTCACCTAGTAGGTAATTAAATTGGTATAAACTAAATAGAACAGATCAGCAACTAGCTGTACTGGCTCATCATTTCTCAGGCTGTACTGATCAGCAGTCATTTGGACGCTATTCATCACTGTGGGACTGTGTGCCACGTTAAGTGTGCTGCTTTTAATATCCAAACAGCTTTGAAATTACACAGCCTGCTGCATCTTGTATCCATGTCAAACATCGTGGCTTTTATGACTCCAAGATGTGCTGCTAAAAATATTCTAGTATGTAAAATTGGGATGTGATGTCAGTACTGGGTCACATCCTTCCACCTTTGATGCTTGCAGCAGTGATGGGAAGTGCTGGCTTAGCACCCTAATAACAGTGCTTTTCTTTGCTTTCTCCTTTCAGACCTCTATTGATATATTGACCACAGTTGTGAGAAATACAAAACCTCCTCTGTCCCAGCTCCTGATCTGCCAAGCATTCCCTGCAGTGGCTCAGTGCAGCTTGAACACAGATGACAATGCTACTATGCAGGTAATAATGTGGGTAGCAGCAAGGCTTGCAGGGCCATGAGAGTCCAAGATAGGTGACCATGTCACACACTTGGTACTGTTGGCTTTACTTGCCTGTAGCTGTGTTGGCAAACTCCCCACGAGTGTCTACCACTTCTAGCTTATCATTAAAGCATTGCTGTTCCAGGACTGCAGTGACTTTTGCTGATCATTCCTTAGTTTGGAGGATCAGAGTGGATTAGACCAGCAGCCTTGGTCTCTGTTTCAGGCTTCTGGATCGCTCATAATTAATGTTTTCATGGCACCTACTAGTGGCAGAGACTCTATGCAGAAATAATCTCAGGCATGGGCTGAGCAAAGGACTCTGGGCTGTGTTTTGCTTCTAGCAGTGTTTTTGGTTGTTTTCTTGTTTGCTTTGTTTTCTTTTTTTCTGGTGGGAAAAGATGGGAAGGAAAAGATTTCCCCCCACCTCCATTTTGCCATCACAATGAAGGGAAGAGGCAGAAATAAAAGCTGTCCTGATGTCTTAGCTAGAAAGGAGTGTTGAGTGCAGGCATCTGGCTTTTGGAATGTGGTTCCCTTGGAATCAAGCTTCCTAGTCCAGTCTGTTTCTGAAATAAATGCTTCTTTGCTTGTTCCGTGACCAACTCTTTTTTTTATTTTTATTTTTTTTTTCCCTCCGTTCCCTCTACTAAAGTTCCTTTTGGCTGATTTGAATATGGGATGGGAAGGGAGCAAGGATACATTTCAAGTGGTAGTACTGCATGTCTGAGCTTGTTGGTGGTCTGTCCTTACCAAGTGATGTCTTAGAATATTTGGTGGGAAGGGAAAGGTGGGACCTGAAGCTAAAACCTCCGGGTGATTTCTCTTCTCAGGTACTACCCATGTTATATTAAAAAAAAAAAAAAAAAAAAAGTCAATTAATTTCCTTACCTAGAGAGTCCAGCTGCCCTTTACCATGTGAATGCAGGCAATAGAAATGGCTTTCCTTAAATAACATACCAGTAAGAATAAGTTGGAGACTGGTAAGAGTAAGCTGGAGACCAGCATGCTTATTGCTGTGCTTTATCTTTGTTTTAAGATGACACAAAAATTGCAGGCTGGCTGCTGGGTCATTTTTCCTGCTGCGCAAGTTCAAACAATCCTTTTACTACACGTGAAGAACCTGAATGCCACTAGTTTTGCCCATCGTTTTCATTTGTGTAAGGGGTTTCTTTTAGTATGGTAGTAGGAGAAAGAGAGGGGAAGTCTAACACGGTGATTTTCTCCTTAGAACGGCGGTGAGTGTCTGCGTGCGTACGTCTCGGTGGCGCTGGAGCAAATCGCGCAGTGGCACGATGAGCAAGGCCACAACGGCTTGTGGTATGTGATGCAGGTGGTGAGCCAGCTGCTAGATCCAAGGACCTCGGAATTCACTGCTGCCTTTGTGGGCAGACTAGTCTCCACATTGATTTCCAAAGCTGGAAGTGAGCTGGGAGAGAATCTGGACCAGATCCTGAGAGCAATCTTGAGCAAAATGCAACAAGCAGAGACACTCAGCGTAATGCAGGTGAGAAGGCTGGGCACCAAAGAACAACAGGCAAAAATGTCAGGGAGAAGAAATTTTCATTTAAAAAATATTATTTTTACTGTGTGCCTGATTATTTGTAATTAGATGTTCTATATAGCCTCTTGAAGTAGCCAGAAAAAGGCCGGTTTTGGGGCCCTCTGTGTCTGCCACAGGGCTAGGCAGCTTTGTACAGGGTTGTCTGGATTACTGAGCAGGTCACATTCCGGTGGGTACGTGCTGGTGCTTCTGCAGTCCCTCATGACTTTATGCCTGGAAGGAGTGACCCTTTGGAGGGGACATGAGTGACCCAAGTAGGAATGTGAAACAGTCTGCCTTTGTCACAATCATATGCAAAGGACAAATGCCAGCAGTTGAGACAAGATTTTGGTGGATGTAAGGTGGGTTTTGCCTATTTCCTCTCCAGTCAGAGACCAGACAAGAGCATCATGATCCCTTCTAGCTTTAAGCTACTTACAGGACATAATTTTATGGAATTATCTTATTTTATTCCGATGGTTGTTGTTATTTATCTGTCTTTCTTGCCTGTGCCTTTAACGTATAATACATAGTGATGCCTGTGCAACATCTATGGGAAGGCAAGATCCCATTTCTCCTCTCTGTGAAGAAATTGGCTGAAGGTCTTTCTACTTCAAGCCATTTATCTTGGGTATTTCTCCAAGCTATATATGTGCTTTTCAAGGCAGAACACTGAATCAAGAAAGCCAAGATGTCAGCACAGATTTCATCACAAAACCTTGGTTTTTCACCTCAGAAACACTCTTCATTCATAGCTGTTCTGAATGAATGGCTTTCATTATGTCTGCTTTTGGATTTAAAAGATCTGGAAGACTAAATCTGAACTATTCACCTGAAGCTTCCCTGCAGCCAAGGGAAAAGAAACACGCTGCTCGCAGTGGTGAATCTCTTCCATATTCCCAACGTGAGAGAGAGGCCTCTGGAGGTGGGCAGCTTTTCCTTAAGGAAGCCTACAATAATGGCTTCAATTTGGAGACCAACATTTAGACCTGTGCAGCATACAAATTTTACCCTTGATGATTAGAAAATAACTTCTAGAATTGAATCTTTTGAATACCTTCCTTAAAAGTTACATCTTAGTCCCTGAAATTTGTATTCAAAGTCCCTCTCAAGCACTGAAGGGAGTGCATCTGCGCAATGTTCAGATGACACAGGAGAGAAAGGTGGCCTCGTGGTTAAGGTGATGGGATGACCCTGGGAATACATGTTCAGGGTCTGGGCAAATAACTTCTGTGCCTTAGCTTGATAATGAGACATACATTTAAGCTATATAAGTGAAGACTTCAAATTCTTTGGTTGTGAAACTGCACAGCATCTGGTCCAGTTAGCAAGCACTAGCACTTGCAGCATCCAGATACTGCTGTTGAAGTTTCTTGCTAACCAGTTCTGGTGCCATGCCGTGTGTGTATATATATTTATATATATTTTTTAATAGCTTTTTAATCCTTGTTTTAGAGGGTCTTGTTGGTTTGGCACGTGGTGTAAGTAAACTTTATTCTTGCCATGTGTTAATCTTGCCATTGGCTGTTTCTGCAGCTTGCTGAGTACCCTGCCGATGGCTCTACTTTTCTCTTCCTTTTGAGCTTTCTAGACCCAAAGCCTCCAGCCCTACATGGCATTCTTAGTTTCCTATTTGAGGAAACATTCTCAGCTATTAAATTATGCATAGCTAATGTTGCCTTTTCTGTCTCTCACAGTCCTTGATTATGGTGTTTGCTCACTTGGTTCATTCACAACTGGAACCGCTCTTGGAGTTTCTGTGTAGCCTCCCCGGACCAACGGGCAAACCTGCCCTGGAGTTTGTCATGGCCGAATGGATGAGCCGGCAGCACTTGTTCTACGGGCAGTACGAAGGCAAAGTCAGGTGGGATATCTTCTAAGCATAAACCGTGCATTAATGGTATCTGACTGGTCATCCCATTGCAGTTGAGAGCACTGGGTGTGAAGGAAAGAGAAGCTGGTTCACACTTGGGGTAGTGTATGCCAGCATTGGACAGAATTGCTTTCCTTTTTTCTCTTTTTTTTTTTTTCTTTTTCTTTTTCCCTCCCCGTGTTGTCAGCTCCACTCAGGAGAACTGTGGTAATTGGAGCAATCTCTGATCTTCCACTAAGTGCTTCTCTCACTGCTTGATGTTTCTGCACTGAGACAGTGTGACCCAAGTGGGAAGGCAGTGTTTCTTGCAAGCACGAGTGCTTTGGAGATTGAAACTCTGAACAGAGATGGGAACAGCTTCTAAAAAGGAAGTTACCTTTATGGACCCTTGTAGAGGTTCAGAGCACTTTTGAGGGATTCCTAAAAGAGGCTGGTGATTCCTGGTTGATTTAATGTGCTCTTAAAAGTCAGTAGAGAAATCAACCATATTTTTTGTTTGCTGTAGAAGCACATTTGTGTTTTAGAGAGTCTGACTGCTCTATTCCAACGCATGGAATGATCTGTGTTAATTTAAAATTTGCATGAGCTGGTATCTTCAGTTTTTATGGAAGTTCAAGCCTAGCAGACCTCTGCTAAGGGACTTGCCAGCAGTTACCCACCTAACACTATTGCACGGTAGCCAAATAGCATGTAAAACAAATAGTCAGGAAACAAAAAGTGTGTTTAAAATTGAAGTTCATGAATGATCATGCAAAATAGAGATGGTTTTATATACTACATCAGGTATACCTTGGTCTGTTCTGCTGTTGGGTTACTCTGAGTAAGGCAAAGTGTCTTGATTTTCTTTTTCGTATATCTGTTCTTCCTCCTGCTTGGTCTGTTTTGACCCTTAAGGGCAGTGTTGTCCAAGAGCAGTGTTGTCTGCAAGATCCCCTGAGGCTGCTTATAGCTACAGAAAATAGCAAAAGCTGAAGCTGACAGGCAAAACAACATTAAATTCCTTGTTGTACACTGCCTTCTCCATACTGTGTCCAAGCTTGCTGCTGTTTGTGTATCTGTATTAAACACCTTATTTTGCATTATTTGCAGTAATGCTCATAGTGCATTATAAAATTCTAGGTATTTTCTAGATACTGAAGAAAAGCAGTGCCTGCCCAGAGGATCCTGTTTAGGGACAGACAAGCAGAAGCCAGTAAAAGAAAAATAAAGTTTGCTGACAGTAGTAAACCTTCAGGAGAGGAGTCCAGTTTGAGATACTGAAGCAGGGGAAACAGGAAAGCTCTGTAATGGTTATCCTTGGCAAAAGCATAGGAGCAAGGGAGCTCCGAATGTTTTCTCTGGAGGGACACGTTCTCTCTTGACAGTCTGTGGTGAAAGTCAGGCAGTGGAGAGGTTCTCATGTGTAACATCTATTTTTATGTCTAGCTCTGTGGCGCTGTGCAAACTCCTTCAGTACGGCATCAACACAGAGGACAAGCGACTTCAGGACATTAGGGTGAAGGGGGAAGAAATATTTAATATGGACGAGGGAATACGGACACGATCGAAATCGGCCAAAAGTAAGTAATCTTCCAGATCTCCTGCAAGTTTTGGATATTCCTTGTAGAAAAGCATGCTGGTTTTGCTAGAGCTGATCCATACATCATGTGTTTCACATACCTATTATTAGCCTTAATTTTGCCAGACTGTACTAGTACAAAGCAGAGGCCCAGTTAAACTCGAGGGATTTGTGTGAAGTCTAAATTAACATCTAGAGAAATAAATAGGAGAAGCCCTAGGATTTGAAGAGGCAAATAAGAGGTTGCATCACAGCTGCCACCTTGTTATTCCTTGCTTAAAAGAGGGAAGAATCCCAACAAGGCAATGTTTAGTCAGACAGGAGTGGTAATTGTCAGCATCTGAAAGCAGAGTTAGAAGCTAGTGCTCCTAATTTCTTGATTAGATAAAGTCTTTGGCAATTAAGGACAAAACAATACTGTTTGCTATCCCTAATTCTTACCAGGGTTCCTGAAAGGATGAAAAATTTAGTTCTTGCAGTGCCGCAGAGTAAGCAAAAGATCCATGATGGGGAGGGCTGTGCTGCTCATTTGCTTTAAAGCAGGGATAGGTATGCAAAACAATTTCAGAGAAGAATGCATAATAGAGTGAGGTCAGTAACTGTGACTTAGCTGAGTAAGTTCACAAATTCCTTCAGCTGTGAAATATTTTTTTCCCAAGTCTCCTCGTCATTCAGTATGCCAGTTCTGATATTGCAGTTAAAATCTTTGGAAATCTAACCATGAGGCTATGCAAAAGGAATCTTTCCCTTTTTCCTTCCAACCTGGAAATTCTGCTGGTCTGAGGGCATTGTTAGTGTACAGTGAAATTAAAGAAGTGACCAAAAAAATCCTCTTGGCTTTAAGATTTTTATTAAAAGCAGTGTGTATGAATATGTATTTTTTCTTTATTGTAGATCCTGAACGGTGGACAAACATTCCTTTGTTAGTAAAAATCTTAAAATTAATAATAAATGAACTCTCTAATGCAATGGAAGCAAATGCATCTAGACAGACAACTGCAGACTGGAGTCAAGGTAAACACCAGGGTTGGTTTTTCCTCTTTGCTGCGTGGCAGAGCCCAGAGCGGGTGATCAGCGGTGCAGAGTCTCGTTGGAGGCCTGTAGCTCGCGGTGTCCCCAGGGGTCAGTCCTTGGTCCAGTCCTGTTCAATTTATTCATCAGTGACCTGGATGAAGGCACGGAGTGCTCCCTCAGCAAGTTTGCTGATGACACAAAACTGGGAGGAGTAGCTGATACCCCAGAGGGCTGAGGGTGACAGAGCCCTGGAACAGGCTGCCCAGAGAGGTTGTGGAGTCTCCTTCTCTGGAGATCTTCAAACCCGCTTGGACGCAGTCCTGTGCCACGTGCTCTAGGTGACCCTGCGTGTGCAGGGGGTTGGACTAGATGATCCCTAGAGGTCCCTTCCAACCTTAGGCATTCTGTGATTCTATGAAACCCACTTGCCCAGTTAGCAAAAATATTTAATCTCTTCAGAAACACTACAGACAGTAGTAAACAACAGAGTATAGTAAATATCATACCTATAATTATAAAGGTGTAAATGGTGATCCATGTTATCTATTCTTAGAACTGACAATTAATTATTTCTAGCCAGTCAGTCTGGAAAACGAGATCTGGCCACCTGCCCGTAAAGGAAAATCATCCTTGCTCAGAATATTCCCCTTCCTTCCTCCCTCTTTTGGCCATACTTCCTTGCTGCTTCCTTTTGCCAGTCCCAGCTGTTGTGAACCACGCGTTTCAAAGGAATGATAATGGTGTCTGCAGGGATGTTTGCCTAAAAACTAATACAGTCCCATATGGGCTGATTGATGGGTTGGATGTGTTTGGATTTTGTTTATCAACCAGTAATTTGTGTTTTCTAAACAGATGATTCAAATGATATGTGGGAGGATCAGGAAGAGGATGAGGATGAAGATGAAAACATAGCAGGACAGTTCTTATCAGATATTCTTTCCACAAACAAGTATGGTGAGTTATGGCTGTAAAGTGCTAAACAAAAATAGAACAGATTATTTTCTACTCAGAAGTGTTTTTTTTTTTTTTTTTTTTCCTATATAGCAGCTCAACAGAGACTGCAGGCTGGGAAGGGAATATTACACTGGTATTTTGAATAATGATCTTTATCTGGAGGAATAAAAAAAAGCATGTCCTTGAATTCCACTTTTTCTACATGGAAGTTCAAAAAATTGTGTAGACTTTGTGTTTCTTTGAAGTTCATGCATGTAGCTGCTTTAAGGAGAAAATTAATGCTTGAAGGTGTAGATGTGGCCCTGAAATGACAGTGTCAGAGCAGAGGACGAACTCATTTGTGGAATGATGTTGAGAAATAATTTCAGTGTAAAGAGGAGGGAGTGGATATAATTCCTCAGTCCTCCAGGTTGCCTGTAACCTTAGAGAACCCCCCCAGGGAAATATGATAAAGGAGATGTGTTTACCCCAGCAGCAGCACAGAAATGCAAATGTGGCGTAAGATTACAGGGTAAGATAATGATGCATGTAACTAGCAACGAACTCATCTGGCATTTCTTGTACAGCAAGTCTCACCGTTGCACTCCTTGAGGCTCCCACTGTGTCCCTTCTGGGTTTTAACTAACCATGTAAACATGAGGGAATATATTCTGGATTCAGAACTACATGCAGCACTAATGAAACCCTTTGTGGAGCCTTAGATCTTAGGTCTAATAGCTGCTGGAAATATTTTGCTCTGTTCAGCATTAAAACCTAACAATTTATCTCTGGCAGATGAGGATTACTATGAAGATGATGAAGAGGATGATCCAGATGCGTTAAAGGACCCTCTTTACCAAATAGATCTCCAGGTGATGCTTTAGAATTGTGTGTGTGTGTGGTTTTTTTTTTTCCTCTCCTTGAATCTGATTTCTACCATGTCCTATAAAGCTTATTTTTGTATCTTTTGCTTAAAACTGCAAAACACTACTGATAGCAGGTAGCATTGTTAGCCTGAATGTACTCAGTTCACGCAAACTGCTTTGGAAAGTGCTGAGCATCCAAAGAATGCCTTGAGGTATTGCTTGTTATTGCAGCAATATCTATAATTTGGAGATGTGAATCAACAAGACTTTGTGGACAGATGGTTGAGCCTCTTCTACCCCTGAGCTTCTCAGCTCTTTGAGATCAAAAGTTGATGGAGACTGAGCATTACAGAATTTAATACACCATGTAGAGGCTCCTGTCCAGTCACAGTCCCCAGGCATTGCTTTCCTCCTGCTTTTTAACACCACCTGGAAGCTGTTTATGAGCCTTTGCTTCCTGTCTTCCTTCTACATCCCTTCTTGTTCCCTGTAATCCCTTTGTTTTACTTAGTGTGTGTTACTTTTATCACTTGACATATAAGAGGAACAGAAAGATGTGAACCGATGCTAACTTAATTTTTGTCTTTCTTTTAGGCCTATCTCACTGACTTCCTGTGTCAGTTTGCACAGCAGCCGTGCTATGCAATGTTTTCAGACCATCTCAATGAGAATGAGAAGCGAGTGTTACAGGCCATTGGTATATAAACCCCATCAAGAGACCATACAGATCATATCCGAACAATATTTTTCTGGCTTATTCCACGTTTTATGATTAAACATGAAACATTTTTTTTCCAGTGTCCACCTGCTTGTTACAGGTGGATGATGGGCCTCCTTGTGAAGTATTGAGCCTCATCTTATCATGAATCTGCTAAGGGAAGGAATACTAAGGAAGCAGCAAAGATGGAAGTCTGTAGAGCTTTGCACATTGGTTTCACCATGGGAGCACTTTCATTTTACACAGTCATGTTCCAGGAGTTCTTAAACAAAATATGCTCTTAAATATTTTTAAGAGCAAATGGTCTCTGCCTGTGAAGAGCCACTTACCTGAGTTTCACACAGCACAGATGGACAGAGAAAGGAATCAGGTCACTATCAAATTGCTTGGATGTATCTGGAGAAATTGGAAGGTTGTTCCTCTTTGCGCTCACATAACACGTACAGGGTAAATATCTGGATCTTACAGTTTGACTTCTTTTTATAGAACTATAGACTCTCTTGTCAGAGATGCCTGAATGACATGGAACCTGTTTACAGGGGTATGGATGGGAAGCTGAGACAATAAAAATAAATGCATATCTTCTTTCCTATTGTGGATGGAGCTTTGTTGCTCACATCTACTCTCCAGGCCCATCGGAGCAGTTGGTTACTAATGCTTTTGTGTGCACATGCTAAAAGGAAGCTACCACTTAACTCTGGTCCCTGTGGCATGTGGCTACTAAAGACTTCGGTTTTATGGAACACAAGGAGCCACAGGTTTTTTAGGGGGAAAAATGATTATATTTAATGTGTTTGCTCCATAACAGCCACTCTGATCTACTTTGCTTCCTTCACACTCCCATGTGTATTTTTATAGAGTGGTAAAATAACACTTACAAATTGATTTACCCATAAGAACAGTGTGATGTATCTCACGACACCTCTCTGCCTTTGGTTCCCCCTTGGGGAAAATTAAAATAAAACTATTAAAATATACACTGGTATCCTTCTTATCAAACAGATTTGAAAGGACATCATCCTTGTTTCCTGAAATCACTTCTTAAGGAAATCTCCTCTTCCTGGAGGTTGTTGGGGTATTTCACAGGAGTCATCTGGAGAGAAAGGGAGTCCTGTAATGGTTATATCATCTTCTGCTTCAAAGAAAAAGGGTGACCCATTATAGAGTTTCCTTTCTTAAGAAAGGTACTTGCTGTTCCTTTGTGGAATAAAATGCTTTGAAGTTGTATCTAAAACTTCTGAAGAGCTGGAGTATTTGTGCATCTTACTGGTCTAAGTTTGCGTATGGCTTTTTCACTTCTTTTTTTTTTTTTTTAAACAGAAGTGGGTGACAAGTTTTTAGCAGACAAAGATGGCACAATTGGTCTCGCATACTTGGGATAATGGTAAAATACTGCTAAGTCATAAAACTGATATTGCTTCCCCTCTTATCCCACAATCCCTCATTTTGTGCCTGAGAGTAGGCAGGGATAGAGGGGATCACACATCTTGCTACATGCCCATAGACTCATCTCTCCCATCCTTAATTTCCCAGTAGTTCTCTAGGAATAACTCCATGGAAAGTAGAATTTATGAAGTCTGATTGTTTTCTTGTGGCTTTGTCTGGATTAGTGTCTCAAGAAGTATGAGGGCTGTTTCCATGCAGTTGAGTCTTTCTTCCCTGTGGAATCTCTGGTGTATAAAACTATATAATTAAATTTGGTGCCATGGCCTTCCTTTTCCTGTGTCGTCTGCTGTGGCTCTGTCTTTTTCCTCATCTTTAATTCCTCCAGTCTCAAGAATTTTGTTTGAAATAAATGTCTCATAGCTTTGGCTGAAATGGACTGACAAGTTACACTAAGCAGTGCAGTCTCATGAGGAAAATGGAAAATAGATGGCAGCAGTGCCCAATAGCTGTAAAAAGGATCAACTGAGCGTCCTCAAGAGTGACCAGTCCTGACAAGGGACGAGACGGGACCATCTTGGTTAGCTGACACTCCTCCCTTGAGCCTCAGAACGGGCCTGTGCTCCATTAAAACTTGTTGTGAGCCAGTAGAAGAGAAGAGTGAAGACCAAATCTAAGTGGTTATTGCAAGCTGCAAAATTAAAAGGGGCTATCAAATACTTTGCCCCATTAACTGACAGCAGGACTTGAAAATAGTTTGTTTTTTGAGGTAAGTGAACACAACCTTTGCAAGAGTCTGGGTGCCTTTCTGGCAGTAAGAAAGGGACCATGTGCAGGTCTAGCTGGTCTGGGCGCTGTGGAGAGGGGCTGGGGGGTTCCCGTGCTTCCAGGTGGAAGTTGACTTGCATGTCTTCATTGTGTTGCCTTATTCATCCTTAAGGCTCATCAAGTTGGATGACAAACTGAAGCAAAAACATGAAAAATGGAGTGCTGCTTAGCAGTACCATTCCTCATCCCAAAGTGTAGCTAAGGGTTTCTTTGGAATAGCAAAGTGGCCTAAGTAAGCGACGAACAGCATGTTGTAGAGTTCCTCTGGAAGTTCCTCCATGTGGTGGTTAGAAGCTGCTTTGGTTTGCAGGTAGCAAGGGCTTGTTCTTCCTGGGAGTGATGACAGGAGCTGGGAAGGACTGGGGGAGATGGTGGATTTTGGGGAGCTAATGCTCTGCGCTGCCCTTCCTATCGGGGTGGTTTGTGTGCGCCTGCCGGACCTCTCCCAGCAGAGCAAGGTGACACTGCTGCTGTGTGCTGATAAACGAGATGGTCCCTGACATATCAGCACGTTGTGGGGCAAGAGGACAGAACGGCCTCATTTTCCTATGATGGGCACTCTGCCACCAGCAGACCTGTGGCGTATGGGCTGTTTTCAGGCAAGAAATTCACTGCCTGGAGCTTCCCCTGGGAAAGGGAAGCCAGGAGCATGAGGTAAGGGCTCAGGATGAAATATGGCTCATATGAAATATGCCCTAACTGGCAAAGGCCCGGTCTTCAGAGGTGGAAGGCTGCCTTTCTGTTGAAAAGAAACTTGACTAATCCTTGATAAAAGTTACTAACTCTGTTATCAAACACAAGCTCGGATCAAGGCTGCTCCAGAGCATCCATGAGCCTTTACTGCTCCTGAATCTGTGCCTGGCACGTCTACGTCCCCATCCGAGCTCTTCAAGGAGACACCAGCTGCGTTTCCCTGTGCTGGGTTTTGCCTTGGCAGGAGCTGCACCAAGCTCCAAGAGCCACAACTTGTGATTTAAATAGTGGCTGTGGCCTCTGTGGCTCTGTGTCAGCTGAGCTCTGGCTTTGGAACAAGACTTATGCGTATTTCTGAGGGTTTCTGGTTCTTTGTTTTTGTATTAATAAAATCTTTTACTGTATAAACGTGTCTCGCCTCTGCCTTTGACAGCCCTGGGGAGAGAGGGAGGAGGGTGGCCGGGCTGGGCCTGAGCTGCAGCGGGTGCCTTGGGGGACATTTTGCTGCTTTAGGGTTGGCCTCTTGCTATGCACAGAGCTGGTTTAGGTGCTGCAGGCCCTAGTTGTGCCAAGCAGGAGGCCCTTTGGGAAGCCAAGGAGCTGCGCGTGATTCCTGGAGCTTTGAAGAGGCTAAAAGGTCCTTGCGGGCGGGGCTGCACGTGTTGGCTGGGGTGGAGGTGGGTCTCGAACCCGCGAACTCCAGCTGCCGCGCAACTACGCGCCCGGAGAGGGGCACGCTGGGAACTGTAGTCCTGCGGCTGCTGACGCGACCACATCGGGAGCGGTGGCCGCGGGGCACGCCGGGAGCTGTAGTCCCACGGCTGCTGACGCGACCGCATCGAGAGCCGTAGCCGCGGGGCACGCCGGGAGCTGTAGTCCCGCGGCGGCGGGGCTGGCGCGGCCATGGCGGCGGCCGGGGCGCCGTCGGGCGGCGCGGGCCGCTCCAAGGTGGCGCCGAGCGTGGACTTCGACCACAGCTGCTCGGACAGCGTCGAGTACCTGACCCTCAACTTCGGGCCCTTCGAGACCGTGCACCGGTGGCGCCGCCTCCCGCCCTGCGACGAGTTCGTGGGCGCCCGGTGAGCGGCGGGGCGGCGGTGAGGGGCGGCGAGGGAAGGGGGCCCCGGCCGGCGCTCACGGCCGCTCTCGCCCGCAGGCGCAGCAAGCACACCGTGGTGGCCTACCGGGACGCCATCTACGTGTTCGGCGGCGACAACGGGTAAGGGCGCGGGCCGCGGGGCCGCGGGAGGGCCGCGCGGCCGCCGCTGCCCGCTCAGCCGCCTGTGCCGTTCCCCTCCCGCAGGAAGACGATGCTGAACGACCTGCTGCGCTTCGACGTGAAGGACTGCTCGTGGTGCAGGTGGGCCGCGCTCCCCGCGCCGCCCGTCACCTCGCGGGCGATGCAGGGGAGGAACCCCAAGGAGGTTCGCGGCGAGGCGGCCCCCTCGCCATCCCCGCGGCTGCCCGGAGCGGGCGGCGGGGGCTGAGCGCGGCTCCCCTCGCTCTTGGCAGGGCTTTCACCACGGGGACGCCGCCGGCGCCGCGCTACCACCACTCCGCCGTGGTCTACGGGAGCAGCATGTTCGTGTTCGGTAAGACGGCGCCGGGTCACGGCTCGGGCTGTTTGCGAAGACCCGTGCGCCCGTCCTTTCTGAAACGCAGGAATATGGTTTCCATGAAGTGTTAAAGGATCTTATTCAACTTACTCAATTTTTCGTGGCTGGTTGCGATTTGGACATTAACTTTGAAGTAGTTTTGCTTGTTGTCTAAAGTAGGATTTGGAGCTCGCTGCCGTAGCAGTAGAAGTAAGGCTAGGGGACAAGCCTCTGTATTTAGCATTCCTGGAGCCAAATGGCTTTTGTTTGAGTGATCTAAACTTTTATTTTCTTTTTTTCTCATATGCTGACTGCAAATATATGTGCTCCCTTGAAATAGTCTAATAAAAGTGTCATTGGGCAGGCGGCTACACTGGAGACATCTACTCCAATTCCAATTTGAAGAATAAGAATGATCTTTTCGAATATAAGTTTGCAACTGGACAGTGGACAGAGTGGAAGACTGAAGGCAGGTAAGGAGCTGGTATCATTGCCCCGCTCTTCAAAGGAACCTGGATTTTAACCATCAAAGGTTACGGTGATGTGGAGGCACAAATAGTTACATTAATTAATGTAAAAGCTGTAGGACTGTGGGATGCTCTGCCGCCTTGATGCCGCTTTGGTGCGTAACGGTAAGTTGTTTTTCTCTGAAAGCTCTCACTTGTGATGGATGAATGCAGGAATAGGACTGCAAAGCAGAAAGCCATCTATTACATATTTTAAGCTTTGGAAGTGCTAATTTTGGCAGAAAGAGGGAAGGAACATTTATTACTGGTATTTGTAGGAAAGAGAGAAGAGAGAAGACACTCTCCATTGTTGTTCACCACTAAATAAATCTGTGGAATTTTAGAACATAGATCATATCAATATTTTGTCCTTCTGATTGCTTTGGCAACTGGAGATGTTTCAGAGAATAAATGTTATTTATGAATTCAAGGAGCCTTTGTCTTGCTGTGGGTCTGCATACTGCGAAAATGTCGGAGAACGTTATATGTCATGGACTTATAGCGTGACAGTTTTGTGCTGCACTTCTTGAGTCAGTAAAAACAACAAAACTTAGGGAGAGGAAATCATAGGATGGGTCTTTTATTATGGGCACCATATCTCATTAATTACTTTTAAATATGGGGAAATTGCCACTTTGCCATAATGATAGTGCTGTTCCCCTCTGCTATTTGGCCAGGTTCCATAATATTTAGGAATATTTGAAGCTTGGTAAGGAATTCACTGTGTTGGGGTTTTTGTTTGTTTGTTCTTTTTTGTTTTTTTCCTTTTTCTTTTTTCCTGTATGAGATAATATTTTCTAATGAAGGAAGCAGAGCATAGAGTTCTGCAGCCCTGGATCAGGGCTTCAAAATCAGTTTTGCATTTTGAGGCTCTATGGCAGAAGCAATATCCTAGCTTGAATACAAAAGGCGTTTCATGCAGGGAGCTTTTATTCTTATCAAACGTGTGTTTGGGGTATCGTGCAGATCCTTCTCATAGCACCTTTGCAGGTCAGTTCAGGTATTTATCTATTTAACTTGTAAACCTCCTCAATTGCAGATTGCCGGTTGCGAGGTCCGCTCACGGCGCAACCGTGTACAGCGACAAGCTGTGGATCTTTGCTGGATACGATGGCAACGCACGGTGGGTAACGGCATCTCTCCCACCTTCCTCCTCTTTGTGACATCCAGTCACTTACATTTCATCTCTGTTGAGTATTTTCCTATCCCAAGTATTTTAAACACCAAACTACGGCTTAGTAAAGCCTAATCTATTGATGGGCATTATAGACATTTACAATCCACCAGCTCATGTTCAAATGAGTGTGCATTTCAAAAGTAAAAAGCTTGTTGGCTCAGGATGCCTGTGGATGTATAAATTGCAACCTCTTTGCTTGCAAGGATGCTAAGCAATCCCTGAATGTGGCAGTCAGCCTTTTTTGGAAGACCAGGGGCCTTCTCATGTTGCTGCAGACTTACAGGGTAAAAGTAGGGAAGCATCTGAAACTTAGAAGAAAAAACCATATGACTTCTGTGAAGTCATGTGATGGAACAGAAAACTATATGCCAGCTTTTTCTCAAAAATCTTGGTGGAGTGTTGCACTGATGTGCCAGGACTGTTGGCTTCTAGGGCAGATGAGATTTTGGATGAGAAAAGAGTGGAAATTAGTGGTGCTGAGAAGTATCTCAAATCCTTAAAGGGTGGGTGGAGTTGCTGTGTGTAGATGTTAACGTTAACGCAAAGGCTTACGGGGGATGGTAGGTGATGGTATGAACTTCAGGTATAGAACAAAAATATTCCAGTAGGTTTCTCTGCTAGGAGAAATTGGTGATTCTTTCTGCGCAGAAAGCAGAATGCTGATGAAATACAAGTTCTGTCCTTTTAACTCCCTAAGCTAAAAATAACCACTGCTGATCAGTTGCAAATCCGATATTTTTGTTATAATAAAGGTTAAACGACATGTGGACAATTGGCCTACAGGACAGAGAGCTAACATGTTGGGAAGAGGTAAGAAGCTTCAAGGTGAAATAACACAGATTTTTTTTCTTTGTTTCGATATAAGTTTATTTTAAATTTTCTGTGTTAGATGTTATTTTTATCTTTTCAACATCACACACATGGAATGAAACAGCATTCCAATTTGATTTTTGTTTGCTTGGAAAATGAGGTGTGTATGAAAGGGTGATTTTTGTTTCTGAATCTGTGAGCGGGACCTAGTCTGCCAGTGGTGGATTTGTTTTTTATTCCCCTTACTCACTAGCTTTGCTCACTTGGTATTGAGATCAGGATCCTGATACTTCCAGTGCCAGGAGCTTTTAAAGTATGGCCTTCTATCCTTTCTTTTCCCTTGCTAAAATAGTTTGTGCAGGTGAGTAGGCACAGCAGTAGTTAATTGACTTTAGCCAAATTTATGGGGTCTTGGTTGTCTGGAAACGTTGCTACTCTGTGGTCTGTGTTTATCAGGTGGTGTATTGCATGGTCTGCAGCTTACTTCAGCATTTGCACTGCAAAAATGCTTTATTCCTTGAACGTTTGTTATCTTTCAGATTGAACAAAGTGGTGAAATCCCTCCTTCGTGCTGTAATTTCCCCGTGGCTGTTTGCAAAGACAAGATGTTTGTGTTCTCTGGCCAGAGTGGAGCAAAGATTACCAATAATCTCTTCCAGTTTGAATTCAAGGAAAAAATGTAAGTGTAGCCAATTAAGTCACGCAATATCCACATAATCCTTGACTACTTGAGTTGAGAAAGGCATGTACTTAAAGAGTATTGAGGAAGAATACTGTATCTCATGTCTAAAAATGGTAGATTATTTCCAGAAAGAAATCTTTCAATGAGACTTCATAGTTTTCCATGTGTTTTCTCTGTTTTTTTAACAGGAGCACAGAAAGTTCTGTAGATTCACTTTTAAGTAATAATGATTGATCTCAGTTTATTCAGAACTGGATGCCAAATGTTACTAGAAGTCATTGAACACATACTTGATTAAAAACAATTTTTGAGAAATCCCATGTAATTCTAGTTTATTCTGAACTGTAGTTTGAATAGTATCTTTTAAAATTATATAAACTGAGTGATTTCAATAAAGATATAATCTTGAAGCACCCCGCTTGGGGAAAGGGTACATTATCTATTCATATATCCTGTTGCATGTGTGATGTGCACAGCTAATGCATTGCTATAGCTCCTGATTTTCCCATTTAGTTCCTGGTGGTGTCTTTAGTGGGACAGTTAAGTGTTTCATGCTGAAGACCAACAGAAGTAGCACTGTGATAACTACTGCTTGAGAACAAAGCTACTCTATGGCCAACCCTGAATGGTGAAATACAGAATCAAATGGTTGATTCTGTATCTCTTGTATCTCATGCATACACTTGCAGATGAGAAATTCCAGTATTTTAAAGTAAGTTTGGTTTTTTTAGCTCCCAGTCTTAATATCAAAAAAATATATTTGGTAGTGTTGAAATATAATAGTAAAAATCTGGATACGGTTGGATGAAAAGCGACTTTAAAATTCCTGAGTTGCAGTGATCAGACCATCATAAATTCCATCTTAATTGAGGAATACCAAGCTGCAGGCCAGATGATCACAAACCAGTTTTGAAAATTTGATTTTCCTGCTTCTTGGATTTTTCTGTACAGCTGTAACAAAAGCTAACTGCTGCAAATCCCTAGTTGAAATAGTGTAAGATTGTTAAACTACCTACTGCCTTATCAGAGTGTGAGACCTTATCAGACAGTTGCCATTTGATGGTTAGCTGTTAAAATACATATGGTGATATAACACAGCTAGTTAGTGGAGCCGTGTTGCCTTTAGAGCGTTTTCAGTTAGAAGTTTGGCAGCAGGGGTTTGATGTAGGTCTCAGAAAGTTGAAGGATTAATGGTTATCTGCAATTGTACAGACTCACTAAGTACCTTAATGGGCTCCTTTTACTAATTTATGTGGTCGGAGAGTTGGAAAATTCACTTTGCAGAACCGAATGGTAAAAGCAATGCTCTGCTTCATGTCTTGTGCCTCAGCTGGACACGGATTCCCACGGAGCACTTGCTCCGCGGCTCCCCTCCTCCTCCGCAGCGCAGATACGGCCACACGATGGTGGCGTTTGACCGGCACCTCTACGTGTTTGGAGGAGCAGCGGACAACACGCTGCCCAACGAGCTGCACTGCTACGACGTGGACTCGCAGACCTGGGAAGTGATCCAGCCCAGTCCGGACAGCGAGGTAGAACGTTCAGCGTTTTTCCATTTACACACTCTTTTTCCCAATCCATCTCTCGTAGCCAAACTGTGGGCACGCTGTGGACAGGGGTGGAGAATTTTAATTGAACAATAATAGCTTCTTCCCACTAACAGTTAAGCAGCTGGAATAGTGTGGACAACATTCTTTAGAAGCTCGTCAGTGTTGACACATTAAAAACGCTTTCCTTCATGCTTTTTAAAAACCTCATAAAACACTTGAATTACCAGTCTTGAGTCAAGCACTCTCTGCCAAAAATGAGGAGTAATCTCAATGTGGACTAGCTAAAGCAGACTTCCAGACCAGACAAGGTACTGGTTGTTTTCACTGCAGTAATTCCTGTGTTTCTGTAAAATCTTAAATTCTCTAATTATGCAGAAGACCATTTTCCTTTTAGCCAATGTAAAAGCTACATATAAAGAAAGGTATGACTGCAAAATTGAGGATAATGGGAAAGCTCAGAAATGGCTATTTTTGGAAAGCATTTGAGTTAAAAAAGTGTATTTCAAAAAAAAACACTGAAACCCTGTCATGCTTTTAGCATGGGCAGAAAAAGGCAGTAGGCCACTTATGACCAAGTAAACATCCAAACTGAGAAAATAAAATAATAAAGATTAAGAACTTGTTAATATATCCTCTGGGCTGCTCATTATAATGCAGCAATTAAGTGGTAGTATGATCTTTTTTGCATACTGATAGATAAGCGTCCCTGGGATAACCTGGCATTGCAGAGCTGAAATGTGGAGGGTTTGCAGAGTCTTTGTAAGTGTGGTTTCCATGGCTTCTGATCATTTAATTTCCATGCAAAATGGAAATGGAAAAAAAAAGAAGTAGGTTTCTCAAAGCTTGTATTTAAATACGTATTTCCTGAATTTAGAATGATTGCATTCACTTTATTTGTTCATTTTAGTAGGTTTTGCCTTAAGCCATATTAAAATATTTTAGCTGTTTTAAAACTAAGGATGGAGGGTTTGCATTAGCTGATGCAAGAAGAAATAGTTGATATTGGTTTACTGAACAGAGAACTGCAGAGCTTAAGGTTATACTTTAAAGAGATAGATAGTACATGAATAAGGAGGAAAGGCACATTTATTCATTTTTGCCAGAATTTGCATGACTGAAGTATTCTTATCTTCGACTACTGCACTGTAGTTTAGTTTGTCTTCAAGGGCACATAATTCAGTATCTGATAATTAGGAAAGTACCATTACACACAGCTCTGACAGTAGCAATGCATGGCAGTCTGGTTTTAGGAAATTGTTTGACCAAAGTATTTCAAGGAAGCCTACTTTATGTTTGACCAAATTGATATATTTTCACATGAAATGAATAAAACACCAGTCCCACCTTTTTAAAGATAGAGTCATTTTCAGGAATGGAAACCCAGTTCTGTGCCTGCCACTCTTTGATGTTTGA
The DNA here is from genome assembly GCF_059628265.1 of Tinamus guttatus. Taxonomy (NCBI): domain Eukaryota; kingdom Metazoa; phylum Chordata; class Aves; order Tinamiformes; family Tinamidae; genus Tinamus; species Tinamus guttatus. Next base: position 730,978 of record NW_028289097.1, on the reverse strand, counting down.
GACTTCCTCAAATTTTCATTCCTTGGGATACGATGCTTATTGCTAGCAGGAGCAAAGCTGCTGACAGTGTTGCAGAACAGCACTGGCATTGGATTTAACCCCTGCTAAAATGAATGCTGGTGTTTTCCTGGGCTCTCTGCAGTGCCAGATATCTGCTAGTTGCATGGGTCATGTTTTGAAGTTTCTCCAACTGCTATGGCATCTAGAGACTTAATTTTGCAAAAAGGCAATGAGAGATTTGAAGCACTGCTGGGACACATGGTTGCAATGTTTTTTGAAAGGCAGAATAACTGTAAAGCCCAAGAGACTTCTGACGTTTTGAAGAAGTTTAGTTTTGGAGTGATGAGTAGGCCATTTCTCAGGATTGTTTTCCTGACGTTCCTGGGGGCTTTTGGTAAAGACTTTGAAGAGTCGTAGTGAATCTTTACTATCATATTATTCCCAAGATAGTTTCTGAACTCGTACAATTTTTCTTTCTTATCTGTACCTATAAACAAAATGATTCCCATTAAAAGGAAACAAAGTTGAAGACATTGAGGTGAGCATTATCTCAACATTTCAAGTCCTGTGATTATACTTGAAGCGATGGTGGTCACTTTAAGTGTGCAGTAGGATGCTCTGTCTAGGATTTCGAGTTGATGATTTCTTTGGATGGATGAATTGTATTGGTGTATTTTGTATATCCCTGGATTTTCCTGTTGTTTATTTCTTAAGGAACTGCTGTACTGCAGCTTTGCTTGACAGAGAAGTAGTTAGAACAAGCATGTAAACAAGATAACTTTTATAGAGCAAAGTGAATTCCACCTGTGCTGTGTGTTGACGTGGTGCATTTGCCTCGTTCCAGGAAGGGTGTTGAAGCGGGTCTTGACCGGGTGTAGCTGTGGGAGCACAGGCAGCAATCCAGCATCACCTGCTGCAGGTGCATTGAGACAGCGCTGCGTTGTCTCTGCAAAGACAGCATGGTCATGGTGGTGGCTCCCTTTTTGGGCATCCTTTGAGGCACAGCTCTAGGGTTCCTTCTCGGGTGGATTACACTGGCAAAGTTTGTGGGCAGCTAAAAAGGATTAAAAGGATTTAATCGACCTGTCGTGGATGGATCTGCTATGGTTTCCTTATGAAGAGATCAGCTACTCCTGTTGAAATATCCTCAGGCCAAAGAGTCATGTTGTTATGTGAAAATAAAAACCCAATTCCTGCAGTGAGACCCCTACAAGATCTCATTACCTTTGGATGCTGTGAGTTTAATTCCCAGGGTATCGTCTTCTGCTAGTAGAGATAAGGTTTAGCATTTCACAATCCAAAGAGAAAAGTGATTTTTTTATATGATCATAAAGAATAGGTGATATTTGGCCTTGCAGCCTTTTCGGAAGGTAATTAGAAAATATATACATTTAGGATCTTTGTGCCAGTGACATTCTATTTTGGAAAGGATAAGATTTATAAAAAATCTGGTTAGTTGGAGTAAATATAGTTAAAATCATAATTCACCTTGACTTGTTACTCAGCTCTTCATCCATATCCATTTTGAATGATTTTCATTACATGCCTTTACAGAATCTTTGCAGAGAAAAGAAAAATTGAGGAATACCTGGATAAATGGAAGAAATATATTTGGGTACATGATTTACCAGTAAGAAGCTAGAATAATACAGTATGAATGTGAGTCAAGTGAATCAGATATAAACTTGGATATTTGAAAAGAAATGAAATACAGTTTTGAATGAGGAATAGTTTATGATTTGGCTTAGATTCTTCAGGGACCAGACCTTATTGCTGCACTGTTTAAAAGGTCTGTCAATGACCTCAAAGAAAACAGAAAATCGCAGCTTTCCCAAATATTGATTTTTTTGTCTGCCATTTGCCCATGATTTATTAAAAGAACAGACCCCTGGGCATGATTTGGATTCTTGTTAAGGCAGGCACAGACAAACAATACGTATTTCGGTATGTATGCGAAGCAATAAATCTAAGAGGAGGGAATATGAGCTAAACTTAATAGTTTCCCTTACTCTTTGGAAATGATGACTTATAAAAACTTTAGTCATTGTGGGTATTTGATGACAAACTCATAGCTAAATCTTCCAGTGTAAAATCTTAGCGTCTTGTGTCCACAAATCGAGGATGTTATTCAGAGAATGTGTCTGGAGATGGTCAAAGACTGCAAAACATAGTTTTGGTTGGGTTGGGAAACTCAGTCTTTTAAGGGAAGGTTTGGGAAATTAATTCCTCCCTGTTTAGAAAAGTCTACCTGGAGTGCAGAGGCTTTGTAACCAACTGGTAAAAGATAAGACAAAATCTCATGGCTGAATGCTGAGCCTAGATGGAGTGTAAAGTTGAAAAAAGAAGAAGTATTTGAAGGTTCGCAGGTTTTAGGATGTTTCAATGAATCATTACCTCTTTATGAGAGTTTTTTGGGAGTTTCTCTGCTACTGAAGCAGTATTTGATGTTTTCTGTAGGCTTCTTCATCACGAGCTACTTTTTACTCTGTGCCACAATCCATGAAAATAGCTTTTCGGTGAACTCCTTCGTATGAAATGAAATTGATGGAGAACGTCCTATGTTTTAAACTGTTTCCAAGTTCCATGGTGAATCCACATTGGCAATATCATTATGATGAGCTCAGTAAATGCATTGCAGCCAAGATAGTTCTGACTCACTAACAGTAGTGCAGTGCTGGAGGTTTCGTGAGAGGTTTTGAGGAGTCGCTAGCAATGGAAGTGGTAGGAGTGGAAATGGTCTCTGCTTAGTGCTCTCTGGGTATCTGTGAAAGTGATTTTGTTAATTCTATTCTAAGACATTTTTTCCCTTGTATCAAGTCGGAGTTTCCCAAAGCCTTTCCTGTCCTCGGGAGCAGAACAGGGCTCAGCACTGCAGACAAGTGCTGAGTTGAGGCAGGGAGAAATTACTTCTCCTGACCTGCTGCTTGTGCTTGTGCTGATATAGGCCAGGACCTTCATTACTGTTGCTGGCCCCTGGTCAGCCTGTTGCCCCCCAGGACTCCCAGGTTTTCTACCAAGCTGCTTTCTAGACAGCTTGTCCCCTCCTTGCACCATTGCAAGGAGTTATTCTGTCCCATGGGCAGAGCTTTGCATTTGCTGTGGTTGAATTTCATGAGGCACCTATCAGCCTGTTCTTCCAGCCTTGTAGGTCCCTTTGAATAGCAGCCTCCGGCACTTCAGCTGCTCTGAACAATTTGGTATTGACCACAAGCTTGCTGGAAATGCGGTGCTTTCTTCTCATCCCTGGAGCTGGTTATCAGGGTAGTTGGGAACAATTAATCCTGGTAAATCCATGGTGACTGTTTCCAATCACCTTCTCCTTCACATGCTAGAAATAGCTTCCAGAAGGATTTCTTCCCTAAGTTTCAGGAAGTGAGATAAAGCTGACTGTCGCATAGTTTGCTGGATCCTCTTTATAAAAGGTGGAAGAAGCCTTTGCCCAAGTTGTGATCACATGGCAGATCTTAGAAGCAAGAGGTTCTTTCTGGCCTATGGACAGCACTTTGTTTACTGTCAGGTACTTGGATCCATGAGTCATCATGGTCTGTGATAGATGAGTCCCTTGTCTTACTACGAAAAGGGTAATTATCTAAGGAAAGGCATAAAAAGGCACTTTGGGACTTGCACTGTGCTGCTTCTTTTTTAAATTTCCAGAACTTTAATATGCTGCAATTCACTATAAAATGCTTCTGTTCCAATTTTGTCTGAAAACCATGCAGATTTTTCAATACTCTGCATATGAAAATATTTGTAACCCTTAAGCTTCCTTGATGAATAGCCCACGCTCAGTATGCCCCTCTGTCTTAGGAGGCTGTGCTGTTACCTGGCATGATAGTGTGGAAGTATCCCTTGAGTAAACTCAAATAGTGAAATCACATTTAGACCTTTTGGAGGTTCTCTTCCAGTTTCAGAAGAAAACACATGTGTATATATATATATTTTAAATCATTTTAGTTTTTATTTGTTCATCAGATTTGTTTCTTGATGGCCTTAGGCCTTTTCATTCCATTTTGACCAGAGTCTGTAGCAATACTGGAAGATAGAGGGTCATCAGTGTTCCTAGGCCATGGAAGAGATGTGGATACGTGATTGCTGACATTGGAGTTCAGTACAATAATCAGCTTCCTTAGTTACATGCTCATCCTTGTGTGGGGTTGAGGGCAGTTAAGAACCTGCATAATAGTAATTTATTGTTTAAGAAATCTTACGAGAAGCTGAGAGAATGATAAAGCCAAACTATGAAATACTTAGCTAGAGTGGACTTGACTTTAGCTGCCTCCTCATATTGGTTAGTGTTGGGACTTCATTCTGAAAGAGCCTGAAAATATGTTAGAAATGCAATTGAAAATGAACAGAAGATGCAAGAAAAACACTGGAAACAACACAAATAACCACAGCCACAGCCTAACAGTGTGGCTAATAAAGTCTTCACAGCCAAATCCTCCAAGAACATCTGGAAGAGAAATGAACAGAAAGTCAGATCATTATGGTTTTGCCTCCTTGGACCAGAGCTCCTCATGGAAGCAGGAGAGCGTTGCCTTTGGGCCACTTTGGTCCAAATCATGCTTTCAGGTGGCCCTCAAAGAGGGCTGGAGGGGCAGCTGGATGTGTTAGCTCGAGGCCACTTGCCTCTCATCGTGCAGTGCTATAATGTGTAACCCAGGGCTGGTGTCCTGGTAGAAAATAGTTACATTTTTGCAGTCTTCCAGATTTGGTTGCCAGCTTTGATGTAAGATTTGGGTTGTCTCTCCGAGGTGGTTGATCTGCCTTGCTTTTGGATCAAGCCAAAATGGGAAATCTGTCCCAAACCACAGGAGTATTTGGTTGATGTTGCTTCATTGCTATCTTTGCTGATAATCTCATTTTCCCTGTCATGATAAGCAAAGCTCTTGAAATCACAAAGAGCCACTGGAGGGCGAGAACAGGCAAAAAGGAATTAATGCTTAAAATTTTAATTGCTGTGTATGTCAGACATTGTAAAAAAGCATAAGAAATCTAATTTGTTAAACTGCTTAACCACAGCGAAAGGTTCCAAACAAGACTTTCTTTGCTGCTCCTGAATGTTTGGGCATGACCTTTGGCTCAGTCAGTGTCCCCTCTCTCATGCCTCCCACCTATACTTTTATACGTTATTGTTTTTAAATCTTGTAACCAGGTGTCCCATCCAGAAGCGGCCGAGAGAGTATCTGCCCCAGAAGAAGCTCCTTCCTTGCCCTCAGAAGAACGTGGTTTAAAAAAATCTCGGGATGTATTTGCTTTAGATTTCGGCATAACAGCAGTTAAGCAACCACCCACAACAGACTCAGAGGTAAATAAAGTAACACACAGAAGTGAAAAAAAAATGCAAATTAAATTCTATGGCAGGAGGAGAAAGTAGATTCCAGTCTTGTGCATCCTTTCTCCTCTCCACTTCTTTCCTCTTTCCTTGGAATTTCCTTTTTTTGAGCCACTCTGCTTTAATCTGCAAGCTAAGAAAGATTTAAGCCTCGGTTTTGCACATATGAGTTCCAAATTCTATATAAAAAAGTAGTATAGACCTCTGAGTGGAAACCATTTGTCTGATTTAATTCTAATTTTACGTTGCTTCCACTTAATTTGTTAAAGACTTCAAGTTAAGCTGAATTTATATCTAACCAGGCCAAAATTGCACTACATGGGTTTTTATAGGGATTTATACAGATTTCACAAAGTTTATTTTAAAGTGTGGGGATTTTAGCCCCTGAGGTCATGCTCGGGGCTGTCATCTCAACTACATGAGTGATTTCGAGGCTCTTTAACACAGAGGGAAGCAAAACACGACTTTGGAAGTCAAATGAGAACCTGCATTAGCACCACAGGACAAACTCAATTTCCGCAGTCCATAGAGGATACAGAATGAGATCTAAGTGTAAGAAACACCAAGAAAATGAGTGTGCTGCTTTCTGAAGCACTTGGATTTTTGAAAATAATGATTGGGGTCATGCCAGCTGTGTGGCAAGCAAATCCGAAAGGGAAGCAAAGGTGACAGATGAGATCTGCTTTTGAAAGCAAAGGTCCCAGCTCGAAGGGAGCCTCCAATTGCAAATCTCATTAACCTTAAATAGACAAAACACTTCAACAGATGAAACGGGGCAGTGTATCTGAGGGAGAGATGCCACCCGGGATCATGAAAGCTGTCAGGCTTGACTCTAGAATTTGTTTTGTCAGGCACTGCTGGTGAAGTAAGGAGATTGTGGTGATTGAGAGATAAATACAGAGTCTAGAGCTGGCAAATATTTTCAAGCTGGCAATGCAGCTTGGAGAGCCCACGATTTCTAGCAGTCTCGTGTGCACTCTGAATGAGGAGGAGGATGATAACCCTTCAGATTCCCACATGGAGATGTCCAGTGGAAACTGTTACTGAAGCTGCAGCCACTGCAAATCAAAAGCAGAGTTCTGCCCAGGTTATCTGCCCCGTGGGACTCGAGTTATGTGTGCACAGTGCTGATTTAGATAAGCTGTTGTCATCACACCAGGTGGACTTCATCAGTAGATAAACCTACCTTTATCAACAAGCATGCCTAACACAGGCCTGTCCCTAAGGTGTTAGGCTTTTTGCGAGAATATTGAACATAATTTCAGCTTTGTTATCTGGAATGTTCATACTCTGGTACTCTGGGGAAGAGTAGTCATAATGTGAAGAGAAGTGAAGGCCTGAGGGACATGGGAAGCATCTGGGGGCAAAACCATTGGAAAGGTCCTTGCACTTGTGCTGTGAGAATAGCACAACTGGGAGCCCATCTCAGCAGCTCTGCACAGATAGGAAGGAAGAAACCTTGTGCTGCTGCAGAGCTGAGACCTCACTGGGACCAGGGACATGGTGAGATAGCTCAAGCAACCAGAAAGACAGATAGGGACGGTGAGGAGAAGGGCTTGAGCTCCATGCAGAGAGCGTGGAGCTTCCTCATGAATGATCTGGGAACTAATGGATAATGATCAGAGCACAGACTGGCATGGATGACATTGGGAAGGTTTTAGCTTCAAGGAAAACAATAAGCAGCAGAAAGATGGTGGTGAGTTTTAGCAGGTTAGAACATGGCCAAATGTGAATGGGGTTTCACAGAACTGCAAAGGGACACTGTGCTCTTATGTGCAGCAGGACTTGGTGATTTAACATGGTGAATACCTGGAGAAAAGAGGAAGAGAGGACATCAAAATAAAACTGTCAAAAAAAAAAAAAAAAAAAAAGCAGATTCATACTGTATATATCAGGTTTGCAGTTCTAACAGCTGGGTTATGGGAAGCCAGAAAGCCCTGAAAGTCTTAGAATAATGTTAAACTTTGCCCAGAACAGGCAACTCAGAGATACCTTGGAGATTGCACACGTTTTGTTCTACTCTTGGCTTCCTTTATGACTTCAGCAAATTAATACAATTTTCTTGCACTTCTTTCCCAAGATAGAATAACCAACACGTTCTTATGTTGCAGGCAGGTTGTGGAACAGTTGATTAGACTGTTCACATAAAAGAAGGAAAGTAGAATGACTGTTTTATCTAGCAAGATGGGGATTCGGTTCCTCATTTTTCTCTAAATTGACTTTCTTCCTCTGAAAGCAGCGCTTAGTGGCTGTAAATTTGGCTTACAGTGTTGTGAGCAGGGCGACAGCAACGGTATATTTGAGTGACAGACTTGTTCTCTATGGCAGGTCTGATAAATGGCAACTAGTAAAACCCTTCAGTTTGGCAGATGGGTGGAATACCAATGTGTTGACCATCTGCAGAAGCTGTTGGAAAGCAGTATGGACAATCGGCAAACGTGACCCACAGTGGACACAGTGCAGAGAGGAGAATAACCTCTTTTCCATGTTTCTAATGGATAGGACAAGAATTAATGAGCTGATAATGCAGCAAGAAAGATTCAGGATGAGGACGAGAGGTAGCTTTAACATTAAGGATTATGAAGTGCTTGAAGATACTCGTGGAAACCTCTTCCTGCCAGAAGTGAATGTGACTGATACATCAAGTTTGATGGTTCTGCATTTGGGCCAAGATGTTTGCCCCACAAGGCATTAGTAAATGGTAGCAAATACAGTTTGGCTGTTACAGAAGCAAGCGACAGGTTCAGGGCTTGTTGGTCTCGTGCATGGAGTGGAGGGAATGTCTCACCGTGCAGGTGTGACTCTGGCAAAGAAGATCTTCAGGAAAGACAGACGGGCTCTAAAAAGGTCTGGCAAGGACTGGATATTAATGGTAGAAAACAGAAAACCGTTATTTTCCCTAGCGTTGTTGCATGGCTGTTTCGTGTGTAGTTTCCCATGGTAGGAGGATCTCTGGCCATCCAACTTTGCACTGCTTCACATTCTGCTAATTTCGTTCAGCTGAATGAAATATCCCAAAGCCCTCAGCTGTAGCATGGTTTGAGGCACCATATATGGCCTTTCTTCTTCTGGATTATCCTTTAATGTTTACCATTTCTGTTATTGTCTAGTTTAAAAATGTGATACGTTCGTTTGAGAGGTGGAATCATTGGCTTGCTGAACTTATTAGTAAGTAGCTGGACTTTAGTTACTTGGCCACTGTGGTACCAACCAGTGCAAATAAAGAAAAAACATTGTTAAAAAGTTCCTTAACATTATAACATTCCTATTTAATCCTTGCTTGAGTTAAGTATAAAGTAACCAACAGGTCATGCCTTACCTGTTAAAATGTTTGGATGATTCATGTTTTTTCTCTGGCATCAATTATGAAAATGCTCAAGGTTTTTTAGTGGCAAAACATAAATGGTGTTTATTGTAATAACTGCTTTTTAAAAGCAAGTCCTTTACTGTTAGAGAATTATTTCAATTAAAAGCAAAATTTAAGTGGTATTTATTTAAAAAAAAAAAAGAAAAGAAAGAGTGAGAATGGCTCAGGTAGTTACAAGTGGGATGACTTGCATCAGATCTCTGATAGGAGGGTTTTATTTTATTTTATTTTATGATTTGAGTATCTGTTTTAAAACCATAATATAACTAATGTCAGCCCATATAGTTTTGCAGCAACAGGTCTTGACAAGCAGTCTTCATATATCAGATGAGATTGGAGCTCCAGCTGATCACAGGATCAACTGATGTATTTGTCAACTTATACAATATATCTGATTAAGCTGAAAAAAAAAAGAGATTACTGCCAAGAATTAATATAGCCCTTATAAAATGGATTCAGTTTTCCAATAGTATCATCCTCTTTTGGAGATATACCAACTAGGGGCCAGCAGGAATTTACTGTTGAATCAATATTATTCAGTAATCTCTTCAGCAGGGTATTTACCAAAGAAAATTTAAGCTTGCTGCTAAGAAAGATCTATTAAATATGCTGAAGAGTAAGGAGTTTTACCTAGAGTAACTTAGATGTCTCTTTAAAATGGCACAAACATGCTCTTTAAGGTGACCAAATTAGTGGCTGTGCATTTGAGAGCAACATCAACAAAAATGCAGACATTAGTTACCACAGAGGGGACTGTGTCCTTGAAAGCTGTAGTTTGATGGGGAAAAAAAGAGTCAGAAATATTCGGGTGAGTAGCAAGTTAAATGAGGCCGTTGTGTGATGCTGTGGTAGAAGGGATAATTCTGTGGGAATGAAAAATGCCGGCCAGCATGGTTTCATGGAAAATGTGCCTCTCCAGATAAACATAATATTTTTCCTTGTCTGATTTTGCTTGAGTCGAGTCTATAAATATGTATGGGAAGAAAAGATTTATTCTACCAGAGGCTTTTTTATTTAATAGGCAAAGATTTTTGCAAGATTTGCTGTATGAAAAAGGAAACAAGCCTAATCAAACTACCAAAAAAAAAAGTAAAATCACTTGAAAATTTTGCTTTAGATATCTCAGTGAGGTGTGCTGATTTGACCCAATACCTTGTGTAAAATTGAGGGAAATGGGTGAAAATAATCTGGTCTATCTTATACAAGAAGGTTCCTCTGCACCTTCGAGTTCCCGGGATTCCTTCCCTCTGTAAAAAATGTCAAATACCAAGTCGAAGGTTGTGCAACAGGACGTTGTCCCATCCCTCAGTCCTATAAACAGCTGAGGCTTCATGAACCCTGGACTTTATTTTTCCAGCATTTTGGAGAAAGGAGCCTTTTCTCCAGGGTGCCGACTCTTCCACTGCAGAGCCCTTTTGCAGCATGTGGCATTGCAGGTCCAAAGCTCAATATCCTGCTGAGATAAAGAGCAGTTTGCATCCCGGGCGATGCTCAGATTAAGCTCTGAGTTTATATACTGCTCTCATTCGTGGGCTGTGTTTATGCCATGGTTTTATTTTCCTGCATAAAACTTAGCTTCAAGTCGCACTGCTGGGAAAATGATACAATTGCTGAAGTGCCGTTCATAGAGCTGTGCGATGGGTGATTTGGATCAGAAGATGCAATGAAGAGCTGTTTCTAAATGTGGCTGGACAGCAAGTTCTGCATATGATCAGGAAACAACCTGAAAATATAATAAACATCAGTGTTAGTATGCAAAGAGTCGTGTCACTTCAGACTGCTTTGGCTTCCTCTGCTTACTGCTGCTCTGTTACAGGCCCTCCTTCCTGGGAGGAGAAAGAAATGGGGTTTATTCCTGTAGCTATTTTGTCCTTTTTTTTTTCTGTCCTCTAGCTACCCAGTGGGAGGCTCTTCCATGCTGCGGCCGTCATCTCCGATGCCATGTACATCTTCGGCGGGACCGTGGACAATAACATTAGAAGTGGCGAGATGTACAGGTTCCAGGTAACGTAGCTTACACAAACTAAACTAAACTCCTGCTTTGCTTCTCTCCACGTCCTGCTGCTGCTCCCTACCGACCCGTAAGAATCCAAAATTGTGAGATTTCCAGGGGTTTGTAGCAGATCGCATCCTCCTCCCACGCTCCAGTGTTTATATTATGTGGGACTTGCAAATAGGTTTGGAGACCAGATGAGGCTCCTAGCCATGAAATCCTAATCTGTGTGATAAGACACAAATCTTGGTTGTTACTTTATGTTGTTTTTCGTTGCTGTCACTGCAAAGGAAATCCTTGGATACTTGGTTCATCCCTATTTTCTATGGTTTCTATGCTACACTGAGATCAAGTTAACAGGAAAATCCAGGAATAGGATGTAACTACAGAGCTTTGGAGACAGCCAGTTGAAATGGATAAAAATAAGTCTTGCTGTTTGTTTTTTCTTTTAGTTTTCTTGTTATCCAAAGTGCACACTACATGAGGATTATGGAAGGCTGTGGGAAAACAGGCAATTTAGTGACTTGGAGTTTGTTCTGGGAGAGGTGAGTACGTTTTAGTGAAAATGGTGTTTTGGCTGGACCGACTGAATATGTGATACAGGTGTATGCATCATGTAGAATGCTAGTTGAGAAAAATCTAATTTGCCCCATATTTGGGCCAGAAATCCTGGAATTAGCTTATGAGAACCCCTGGTGAAAATGTTATCTAATCCAGGTAAATTTATAAAACTGCAAAGGAAAGAAAAAAAAACAACTTTGTAAACTTTGAAGCAGAAAATCTCTGTGTCACTGAGACAGAACTTGAATTTATCAGAGTACTTTATATGTAATTGCAGTGTGAAAATGATAGTAAGGACTTGTGCCTCTGGGCCTCTTTTCATGGGAAGAGCAGGTCAGTGTTTTGCAGATCTATTTCAGGATCTGTTTTTATTTACTGAAATAAAATGGAATGATAAAACAGTAGAAAAGAATGTTACTCTCCAATAATGAAAACAATTATCAAAGTTAAAAAAAGCATTTTTCCTTAGAAAATGCTCTTTTCTCTGAGAAATTTCAACTTAACTATATCCTTTTTACAAAAAACATTGTTACAGAAGACTTTGCAAATAGCAGATGTTGACCCACAGTAACAGATGAACATGTATACTGTGGCTTTGAATGAAAGACAATCTAAAAATCAGATGTAAAGCCAAGGAGTAGAATCTGTGGTACTGAACTTGCACAACTTCTAGTCAGTAAATACAACAAAGACTCTTCTCAAATGATTTTTGCCATTGCTGAGTCTTTAGGAAAAAGTAGGTGTTGAGTCTCATCTGAATATGCAGAGAAGATATAAGCTTGCTTTTGTTTTTAACTTAAAGTACCCATATGGTACCTGAGAATCAGCCCAGGGTTCTGCTGCTTCTGCCATCTTGCACTACCATGTGATTTGTAAAAACGAGTTTGTTGTGTGCTCTCCTTTTGCCTCTGACAGAAGGAAGAACGAGTCCGGGGACATGCTGCAATCGTTACTGCCCGCTGCAAGTGGCTGAGGAAGAAAATCATACAGGCAAGGGAGAGACTGAAACAGGCAAGTGTTTCAGAGCAGTAATCCTATGGCAAGGTAATGCTTGTTCTGTCCAAATCTGGATATAAAATCGTTAGGGAAAATACAACATTTGCTGAGACAGGTGTAGGAGCAGATCAGCATCTGATGCTCAGGTGATGCCAGGCACGTGCAATACTGGGGATAGTTGGTATTAACATAGGGTATTGCACATGGGTTAGAGCAGGGAAAGAGCATAACGTGGAGGAACCAGCGTTAATCCAGTTATCTGGATTTGGCAGAATGGTTCACGGGCCCTGTCTTAGCTGTCTGTTTGAATCTTGTAGCACGCCCCTAGGGTGGAAGGCTTATCCTATGCTCTGGGAAGGGCAAAGGCTGCAGGCAGTTTGGGATGGCCTGCAAGATGAGAGAGATTAGAGAGAAGAAGGAGTTAAGGTTTTGAGAGTGGCTTGTACTTTAGTATTTTCTAATTTTCCTATATTGCTGGTGCATGTGGAAAATGCTCAACTTTACAGACAGCTTTTCATCATCAAACATTTTGTTATTTTTGAGGAAGTGGTAGCAGCAGGTAAGACATGAAGAGAAGATGCCAACAGGTCTTCTAGACACACGGATGTTTCATTGCCCTTTTGCTAGTTGCTTTGCCACCCCATAGCCCTCCATCTTCCCTGGAAAAGGCTGCAAGGAAAGGGCTGTCAGAGTGAAACTTTGAAGCAACAACCTCAAAATAGTTTTGCAGAGCACTTTGTGCTCTGACTCTGCAAGGCAGGGTTGTGTGCAATTTGTTGGTGTGTCTTCCTTCTCTCTTGGCTGTGAAGCAGTTGATGGGAAGGTCTGTGCTACTCCTTCCTTTTTTTTCCAAGGTCATTTTTGAGATTTATCCAGGAATTCCTATTTATTTTGATCTGGATTTGCAACAGGAGAGGGAACTCCTGTTCCCTGTAAGGCACGTGCGTTTTGAACCTTGAAGATTGTGCAGGCATGAGAAGGATCCTTCCTCTGGCCTAATGGTAATGGGTATGGGTTGACACTACCTTATGGTCATGTTTGAGCGTTTTTTCTCTCTCCTTAGAAGTCAAAGCAAGATATTGAAGACGAGGGACAGGCGGCGTGTCAGAAGGATGGGATTGGTGGCAGTGTCAAGCTGTGCCGCCTGCAGCCTCTCCTGGAGGTGCCCATCCGCGAGGCCGAAGCTCAGCCCTTCGAGGTGCTCATGCAGTTTCTGTACACGGATAAAATAAAATACCCCCGCAAAGGTAAGACAGCAGGGTGAAAACAAAATATTAGCAACTCAGAAACAGATATTTACTTTGGTATGGAGTAAGCATTTGCAGATAAGCTCTTAGCACCTAATTACTTACCTGAGATTAAAAAAGTATATTGCAAATTTCTGTCAACACATACTGTGCAGTGCTCCAGTGTTCCTTGATTCTTTTCAAATATCAAGGGAAACTAGGTTCTTCGTCTTTCTGAAGAAGTATAAAAAATGTGTTTTGAACAGAGAAATGGGAGGTAAATCTTAAACTTGCAGGAATGCAAGTTTTACTTGGTAGCTTTGGGTACATTTCACAGTGGAAACTGCAGGAAAGCTCCTCTGCAGGCAGATAATTTATCTATTACACTGAACAGGCTCTGTGTTACAGCAGCCTGCTTAGAAGAACCATGCATCTTATACTGGCTTATTTCCTTTCTCTGCTACTGCTCGAGGCTGCCGCAGAGAAAGGCAGAGCAAGGCAGTATTCATCCTCTCTTCAAAAAGTCAATCCAAAGAAACGCCTCAAGAAGGAAAAATCCATTAGATGCATTCACTGAAGATCCCTGAATTTAAAACACTTAGAGGATGAGAGGCAATAGCCAGAGACCACTCAGCTCTGACACAGCAAAACTAATTCGTGGCTATGACTGAGCAATGAGGTCTGCTGGGCCACGAGGGGAGCTCCCTTTGGTGAGGGCCCGGCAAGGTGCAGGCACCTGGCCCAGTGCTTTCACCTGAGGTACATCTACCCGGACACTGGAAGCTTTGTTTCAGTTTGTCCTTTCTAGGACAAGGTAATTCTCAAGAAAACACTAATTCATATGTGGTGGTCCCAAGGAAGCGATCTACAGGCTTTCTCTGCAAAATGGCATGTCCCAGAGCAAACCTAAGGAATGGGGACAAGAGAATCTCCTCCTTGGTTGCTGCCAGCATTGCCAGATCCCAGTCTTAGCCCCTTGGTTAATTCTCAGCACATCCATTGTGGGGCAGAATCAGACTAAGGAAGGGATTAGCACATTGAACTTCTCCCTTTGTTACAGGCTTTCCCAGACCTTTCTCGCCAGCCCCTCAAACCATCTCCCTGGTGCCTGCCTTTCTGCAGTGCTGTTAATCTGCTGCAATCCCCCAGTGGCTCTGATTGTACCTATTCCTGGTTGCTGCTCTTAGTCCGGAGGGCAGCAGCTCTGGGGAATCCTCCTTTTGGAGGCTGCACTAATAGAGTTGGGCATGCCTAGCAAATGAGATTTTGCTTATTAGATCCAGGGAAGCCACATTACGTGCAAGGCAGCTTTTCTCTGTCAAAAAAAAAGTAGTTACGGCAGATGGCCAGAGGTCCCCCGGGAGAAAAGCAAAGGCTGCGGTGGCTTCTTTCATTTCATGTCCCAGTAGCCCTCGTGCAGTAGCCAGCCTGGGTCCCCACTGCCCTCCTTACCTTCAGCCCTCTCTTCTAGCCCAGCCTTAGATGTGTTGCATGCGCAAGCACAGCCTGTTCTCCTAAGAGCCTGTCAAAACTGGGGAGCTGGTTGCTAGTGCTTCGTTAATACCTGGGACTTCAACGTGTTGCAAAATGAGGCTGCTTATGTGTGAGCTTGTTAATGAGTTTAGGGCCTTCACTTTCTTCTGAGAGGTTTTTAAATTTGGGCTCTAGATTGACACAAAGTCTTAGTCTGAAACATGTTCTGGGGTGGCTGCTTTCAGCCCTCGGTTTTGAAAGACTGTTTGTCCCCTCTTTTCAGTACCAGTTCTTGATTTAGTCAAAGAAGCAATGGATTTTTTTTTCTCATAAAAATACTTTACTAATCTCTGTCCATTCAGGTTCATACTAAAAATTATTTTGCATTGTTTTTCCTTTGAAGTCTCTAGAGATACAGAAAGGCATTGTTATCTCTTGTATTTTCAGGCCATGTGCAGGATGTGTTACTTATTATGGATGTATACAAACTAGCCTTAAACTTCAAGCTCTCTCGACTGGAACAGCTCTGCCTGCAGTATATCGAAGCATCTGTAGATCTGCAGAATGTGCTCGTTGTGTGTGAAAATGCTAACAAACTTCAGCTGGATCAGCTAAAGGTAATCACATTTTGCATACAAAGTAGCTGATAAGAAATAAAAAAAATCTTGACGTAATTAATGTTTTATAAAGCTGTCAGCTTTTGCAAGTGTGGTTCTTCCCTGTAATTGTAGTTGCTGGAGTATGTATTAGCGTGGATAGTGCTCCAGGCACTTGTGAATATTATGTGGGCTTTTGGAAAGTGTTAGCTGTGTTTGGTGAACTACCCTGTAGGATGCAAAAGGCAGAGTGACTTTGGTTCAGACTATGCTTGTGCTGTCGTGCTGTGGCTCCTATGAAGGGCAACCAGAGCCGACTCTCCTTAAAACTGCAGAGAAGAAGCTCCTGCCCCCAAGCCCAAGGGTCGCTGTGAGATTCCTGCGGTGCCGGTGTGAGCAGCGGTGCACGTCTGCAGCCTGGGCAAGTCAAGCTGACAGTTACCACCAGGGTAGGGCTAGCCAAACCAGTAGGTCCCAGCACTCCCTGTCACACTCTTTATGTGCTGGGTTTGGGCAAAGAAAATCCAGGAGGACAGCAACAGTCGGCAGCAATTACGTAAGTGCTGGCACAGCCTTTGGTGCATAGGACCCTGGTGCCATCAGCTGCCCAGAAGCTCAAGGATGGAGCATTTTAGCACCCATGGATCTTCTGTCAATAATTTCAGATAAATCAGGTACCTCCACCTGCCTTAGCTACCAACAAGGTGGCAAGGGCTTTTCTGAATCACTCCGTTTCCTCAGAATCATTTTAAATTAGCATTCTTTGCTCTCAAGTGCTTGTTACTCCTCATGGTGAAGTGTCATGAGCTGTTGTCATTCTCCACTTATGCACAATGCTGCTCCTTTGGGACTCGGGGCTTATAAAAGAACTAAGGGACAATTAGGCCTGCTCTGTGGCAGCACATCAGGCAAAGAGATGCATTCCTGATGGCTATGACTGTCTGAAAAGAATGCAGTTTCCCTCACAAAGGATAACTGAGAACTGAACAACTCATCCTTGAGAGAGACAGTTCCTGCAACATAGGGGATAGCTGCAGCACTGCAAGGTGCAAGTCTGTTGAAAGGTGCTAGAATATTCTGCAGTATCAAATAGTGTATTTTTAGATTGCAATGGATGATTATGAACGTCTAATGAAGATTGAGATGGTTCTTTGTACTGATAACTGATATTGCCACCAGAAAGAAATTGGTTAGATTTTGAAATGGGAGGGCTTTTTATCTAATGTATGTGGTACTGTAATATCTCTTTGTATGAGTAAAGTGACTTTTTTTTTTTCTTATTCTTTAAGGAACATTGCCTGAACTTTGTGGTGAAAGAATCACACTTTAACCAGGTAATAATGATGAAGGAGTTTGAACATCTTTCCTCATCCCTCATAGTGGAGATTGTGCGGAGAAAACAGCAGCCTCCTGTTCGAATGCATTCCGATCAGCCGCTTGACATTGGTAACTATTATGTCCTATAAAGGTAGTGGTTGTGGTGTTTTTGAGCTGCTAGGGACATATTTTGCTTAGGCTGTGCTTATTTGGCTTCCCAGACTAAGAACACTCCAGTTCTTTCTTCAGGGATTTTCACTCAGAACACTGTTCCCATCAAAATACCTGTAGGGTTGTGTTGTACTTACTCATCTCCATGCAATATATGAATCAACAATATATAAGAATCAAGTCTCCTGGATGTGTTCAGAGAGGCAGAAGGTATGGAAGGATATAAGGAAGGACCCCATGAAAAGGCAGTGGGGATTCAGTTAGTGTGAACAACAAAGTAACAAAGCTGTTAGCGGGGGAAGTTGACCTGCTCATGAATTGCCACCCAAGAGGGAGCAGCGGTGGGGAAGATGATCTTGGGAGTAAGCTGGTGCTGACAGGACAGATCTTATGGGAGAGAAAGGAAAAAAAAAAAACATGGAAAAAAATAACCCAAAAAAAGTTAATGGAAGAAGCGATGGGAAGATAGGGAGGAGAAGATAAATAACTTGCATTAACAATCATGCCTTTCATTTTCATTCTGTGATTGTGCTGGAAGGAGAAGAATCGATTAATAATTCTGTTACAGAATTCATTGAGGACTGATTTGGGACTAGCCTTATGTAAGATTTTATCATCCTGAGTCCAAAAAAAGAAACACAATAATGAAATTTGCTGAGGCCCGGACGTTCAGAGACATTGCCAGTATTGCTTTGGAATACTGTGCAAAAAGAAGCGTGTACTGAGTAGTAGATAGAGGATGCTAGTCCGCTTGAAGGTCAAGTGGAAAACCTTTGGCTGACAGTCGTCCCAGGAAGAAGAGACATGCACTGTCCTGGAAGGTGGCATGGCCAGCCTCTATATTTAGAAATGAAAGGGCACTAAAGATGGAAACAGCAAAAAATTGAAAGCTGCACTTCGCAATGAGGAAAGTGTTCGGGTCAGACTTGAATGATTGCTCTATTTTTCGATTATTGTATATTTTCAAGGCTATTTAAAATGTTGGATGGAAGAAGCCTTCGTTAAAGATTGAGGAAAGCTTTTCCATTTAAGTAAAGAGATGAAATTCTGTATTCCTGGTAATTGGAAGTGAAAAGGTAGGGAAAAATCACCTTTATGCATAGAAAGCAGCTTTGCCTTGCTCCTTGGCAGTGCTTGCTGTCAGCAGTTAGAAAGCAGAGCTGCCAGGCACGCTTCAGGGATAGGCAGGAGGTAATGAATTGTGGTGGGGAAGGACAAAGCTCATTTCAGAGAAAAGGCTGATCAGTCACCCCGTGGGTCCCGAAAGAAAGGGAGTCCATAGCTGTGATTTAGCCTTATGTTAGTTGTTATCAACTGTCTGTTTGACACTATCATATCTTTCTCTTTTTTAACTATTTCACCGTATTGATTTTCAGGAACATCTTTAATTCAGGACATGAAGGCTTACCTGGAAGGAGCTGGGACTGAGTTCTGTGATATCATCCTTCTCTTGGACGGGCACCCACGGCCAGCCCACAAAGCCATCCTAGCAGCCCGCTCCAGGTGAGGGTCGTTGCCCTACGGGTGCAACTTGTGTGGGTTGTTTTCTGTAGGAGTCAGGGAGGAATTTTGTATGTGCACAAAATACCGCTTTGCTCAAGAAGTGCTATAAACATCAGTGATTAAATATTTTTCAATTCAATACCCAGCAGGGAAAGACAGGAGGAAATTAAAACTGTAGAGATTCTCCAGACCATATTTGAGAAGCTGCATCTCCAGACAAAGAATCAGTTAAATCGCAAGGAGGTAAAGAGGGTGTAAAGTATAAGACTTTTTTCAAGGAAATGGGAAGCAACAGATGTCCCCTGAGGTCAGGAAGAATCCTCTGATGGTGAACACCCATTTTAGGTTATGTGAAACTTATGTGTCTATCACCAGATAAAGTCTAAGACTAGGTATGAGCAAGCATGGAAAGAAATGGTGCATGACAGAGACTAGATTATTCACATACTTTGTCACAGAGGCGAGTAGTTCACTCTGTTAAAGATGATTATTATTCTCCCCACTCAGCACATGGATGAAGTGGGTTTGTCCCTCTCTTGCACGGAGAACATTGCATATATGCATGCCTTTCCATGCTGCAGGAGATTAAGCATTCACATAGAATTTCCACTTCAAATAGCATCAGAAATTTTTATTTTGTCCCAGTAATAATATTCAGTATTAGTTACCTGAGTATTTTCCCAGAAGCATCTCACGACTTTAAAACGAGGCTACATGACTAGCAGTCGCAGCCTGCGGATACCAAGGAAACTCACAGTGATTTAAGCTGTCTAGTAGGTCTTATGCAAATTAGACAAAAATCAGAGCACTGTGTGTCCTAATTTTCAAGAAACGGAGACAAATTCCAGGTCGTGTTGTTGGAAATGATGGGGATTATGTTTGGAGTTTGCTCACAGGCAGACCTATATGAAGCATAACAATTTACCAATATTTTACCCCAGGTTGTCAGCTGAAATTACTTATTTGGAAGCTGCAGTGCTTAACAGCTGCCTTAATAGTTTTGGGTTAAACCATCTGTCTGCAGAATGTGACACACAGAGCTTGCATATTACATTAATTTTTATTTCCTTTTCCAGTTACTTTGAAGCCATGTTCCGTTCCTTCATGCCAGAAGATGGGCAAGTAAATATATCCATAGGCGAAATGGTTCCCAGCAAGCAAGCGTTTGAGTCTATGCTTAGATATATCTATTATGGAGAAGTCAACATGCCTCCTGAGGATTCCCTGTATCCTTTAATGGAAAATACTTGAAGAAGCTGTTTCAAGTGCTTACCCAGCACCTCGACTTCCTTTTGCTCTAGATAGTCAGGCACAACCGAGGAGGGTAATTTGTCAATGTTGCACTAATATGTATCACATTTTTAACTTCTGCCGTTGTGCTGTGTTTAGGATCAGTTACTGTTACCTTTACTTTGCTTTTTTTTCTTTTCCTTAATGGGATTAACAGCTACCTCTTCGCTGCACCTTACTATTATGGTTTCTCCAACAACAGACTGCAAGCCTATTGTAAGCAGAATCTAGAAATGAATGTCACGGTGGAAAATGTACTCCAGGTAATTGTCCCCCTGTAGCTTTAATTAGTCACTTGTGTTAAATATGAGAAAGCTAAAGGGCCAAGCCAAATAGGCCTGGAGTTTATTCCCTTTTTTTTTTTTTGACACAGTTTTTTGACTTAAAGCTGAAGAGTGTAAATACATGTAGCTTTTAAGGTAAAGACAGTATACTTTTTTTTAGGGAGGTCTTTGGAATTAGGACCACATTTGTACGGGAGAGCATGAAAAATGTATTAATATTGGAATACATTGTAAATCCATAGAGCCTCTCCTCTCCTCTTCCTAAATTATGCCTTCCTGCTGCCTGTCCTACCAAAGTGACATCCAGGGAGGTGATGCAAACCTGCTGGTGGTGGCCCTGCGTGGGTCATGGATATGCAGGAATTCAGCCTTTGGCAGACGTGTTCCACATGTTCTCAGTGGTCATTAGAGTACTATGTGCTGTTTGTCTGAGCAACATGGGAGGCAAATCACATCTTGGTTTGTTTTCGCCGTAGATTTTGGAGGCAGCTGACAAGACCCAAGCCCTGGACATGAAGAGGCACTGCCTGCACATCATCGTTCACCAGTTCACCAAGGTTGGTTGCATCTTTTCTGGGGCTCTTGAGACCTGCTGTCCTCTGTCACTACGGTGGTTAAAGACACCTTGATGTTAGAATCTGTTCCTTTCCTCTGGTGAGACAGCTGAAGCCAGCTGGGTGTCACTGACACGCGGTGACAAATCTGCTGGGCATACACTTCCCGCTAAAAAATAAATAATGGAGCAGAATGGCCTGATTTGGAGATCTGAAGGCCTTCCAAAACAGAAGTTATCTAGATTTACTTGCATTTCCAGTTCTTTCTCAGCTCTTCCTTTTGTGCCGTGCCATCCCTGGGATCTCATGTGTACGACGGGATCGGTTTGCCGTGTATCCAGTGCACAAATCTCCCTCTCTCTAGCATTTACAATTGTACTGTTCACATTTCTGATGAAGCACCCTCCCTGCTGCACAGATTATATTGTCATGTGCTCGTAAGGCAGATTACCATACTGGGCTTTCTGTTGTTTCCATAGTCATAGAAAGGTCAAAAGCCCCATGTGCTGATATTCCTGTCCTCACTCTAGAGAATATGGGTATTGTCATTTAGTTGTATCATGCGAGATATGATCCCTCCATGAGCGCTTCCCAGCTTGTCATCAGTTCATTGCAGAACTATTAGTGTTTGTTAAATTGCTAGATAAATCACAGAGTCTGGGAATTGGGATTTCTGAATGCTACAGATGTATTGATAATAATTCCCTGGTTAGCAGTTGAGAAGCTTGTCGTCATCTGTATATTTAATCTCCCAGTCCTCCCACTTTGACCCATAGGGGAGGATTAGAGCACCTTAGGTCCGGTTTGTACTGAGAGATAAGATAGAGGCAGGTATTCAGGCTCTTTATTAAATGATGAGCTTGCCCAAGGGTAATGCATTTTACATTCAGAAAACACTTTAAAAATGCAGAAGAAAAAAAAATGAGAGCAGAGGCAACATTCAGAACCCAGTGGAGGGTCCTCAGCACTAGCTCACAGCCCCCGACTTTGTCTTTCTTGTTTCTTCTGGCCCTGTGAATCCTGTGGAGCTGCCCGGCTTCAGCACTGGCTGGAGACCGGTCCTGCTGCAGGTTGCAGAGCAGCCTGGTCCCCAGGACATGTCCCTGTATTCCCAGATTGCTGCAGTGTGATGGCCTCGACTTCCCACTGGAGGCATCAGGGCAACATGCAGCTTCAAAGGATTCTCAGCAAAATGTTTGTCCGTACGGGGAATGAGCATTGCGTCACTTCAGGGGGGAAAAAAAAAAGATTTGGATGGAGAGTGTTACTCAGTTGCGCTCGTTTTTACTAACCAAGCTGCACAGAAACTTCTTGTATTTGAAATTGTTCACTGTTGGAAGAGCTTCTGCCAAACTATGGCTGGGAGAGTGTCGAGCAGATGTGCAAGAAATGTTAATTCCACAGCATTTGAGGTTGTTCCGGGAGGCTTTGGTGCGGGATTCTTCCCGTTGCGGGCGGGAGCGCTTGCTGCTGCGCTGCCCCGCGTGCCCCGGGCTCTGCACGTCGCTGCGTCCTGGCCGTGCAAGCCCTGCAGGCCAGCAGGGTTCAGGCAGGCTGGATAATACGGCCGTTGTGGTCTCCTGGTTGATTTTTTTCCACTCGGTTAATGCTGTCCTCTGTTCAGAAAAATAAAGTTTTCCTGCAGAAAGACCATTTAAAGAGCTATTCGAAGAGGTTCAGGAGTTTGGCACTGTGTATCGAGGCCCCTGTGTGTCTGTGTTGTGCAAATGCCCTAATAAAACGTCTCTGCTGAAGTGTTTGCTTGTATTCTGCCACCAGCCCCTGTCGTTGCCCGTGGTGCTGTGCTGGTCCTGCGTGTGTGAGCTGCGAGTGCCGGTGCAGGATTCCCAACAGCTTTAAGGGGCTCTTAGGATCCTCATCCAGTCCTTGCAGCCCCTAATTTGGGACATTTCAAGCATTAATCCTGAGCTTTTTTGGAAAACAGCCTTAGCAGTTTCCTTCCTGGGCTTCAAAAGATGCTCAGAATAGTTCAACTTCTTTGGGTGGTGACACCTTATCTTACATCAGTTGATACAGGCTGAAAAAGTGGAGAAGCTTTTAGGTAGATTCTTCTTCAAGCCTTCACGTATATGTTAAGCACAGACAACAAATCTAGGAGCAGGAGGAATGCTATTGTTGCTACAATGCCGGTTACCATAAAGATGGGGAGAAGGAAGGAAGGTACAGAACATCCTTCAGATTGGACCAGCCTAAGAGTGTGAATTTTATTGGAGATTCTCATGTATCTGAAGCGTTGGCTAAAGCTCCAGGGAGCCGCTTTGGCTGTGGCAAGCGTATGGGCAAAGCTGCTGCTGCCACTAAGCCTGTTGAAGGTACCACGTCTCCTCAGAGCCCCTGGAGCAAGGCGGGCAGCTCCTACATGTCCCATCCAGAAGATCTGAGCATCAGGAGAATGCTCAGACTTCGGTGTCAGGGCTGTTGTGGTGCTTTCAGGACAGCCCCAAGCTTGCATGCATTAACAATAGAATTACTGTTATAAAAAGCTGTTGTTCTTTTCATAGAAAGTCAGTGCTGGGGTCTCCTCTGTCCCCATTCCCATCCTGCCCCCGTGGCAGTGGGAGATCAGCCCTTCCCTGCGGCCCTGCTCGGCCTCGGGCTTGTCCGTGTCACACATGGGGGACGGGGTAAAACCAGCGACACAGAAACCACGGTTTGGGGAGGGTTTTAATTTCCTTGTGTTCTGTTTTGTTTTTCTTTCCCCTGAAGGTCTCCAAGTTGCCAAATCTCCGCTCCCTGAGTCAGCCGCTCCTCCTTGACATCATAGAATCGTTAGCTAATCACATATCAGACAAGCAGTGCGCGGAGCTGGGCTCAGACATATGACGTGCTTGGGTAATCCAAATATTTCCTTTATTCCTCAAAAAAAAAAGCTAGCACTTTGCAGTTCACCCTCTATATTTACTGTTCTGTGCTGAGGAGCTGGAGAGCGACCGCGGCCACCGCGGTGCCGCGCGATTTGTGCTGCTGCGGAGCAGGGCTTGGTCTCTGCTGGGCAGATGCTGAAGTCGAGACCGTGAAGGGAATGAATCTGTGCCACGTGGTTTGGGGGTTTAACTAAGTGCAAAATCAAGCCCATAATTACTTCTGTCCAGTAAAGTAGAACGCTTGTGAGTTGTTAATGTTTTGAAATGATATTTAAATTATGCTATTTAAAGAAACTTGAGCTGCAACAGCCAGGGGCTGTAAGTGGATTTTAGATGCAACCAAGCAGGATGTAGAGGGCGTGGGGTTAGCGGTGAAGCCGACTGATGCACCAGAACACAGGGCTTGTCAGAGACTCCCATGGTGGGATTAACAGATAAACCCTTTTGCAGCTGTCTCCATTGGTGGAGCAGGTCCACCATGTCCAGACCTCTGCAGCAGGTCAAGCTAGAAGATGGCAGAGGTCCTCTCTGAGTCTAAGATCTATTAATCCTGTCTCATTAAGCCTTTTTTAATCAATGTATGAATAAACAGTTAACATCTCCTTGCATTCCATGGTTGATTTGACCTTAATTTTGAAAGAATTGAGCTAAAGGAAGACCTCCGAGCTTGATGAAGGTTACAATGTTAAAAATAAATCTCTGTGCTACATCTTGTCACTCGTTTTGCACTAAAGTGTCTCTGTTGGTCGTTACAGGAATGGGGGAGGAGGCAGTTTTCCCTCCCTGCTGCCTTCTGCAGCTTGCAGGGGAGCTCAGGACCTTGGCTGGTGCTGCTGGGTCCCCAGGAGCCCAGCGCAGAGCTGCTCCCCTGCCGCTGAGATCCCCCGCAGAGCCCCGAGGAGGGAGGCAGCGACAGGGATGCTGAGAACCAAAATCTCCGCCAACTTGCTGTGGTCCTGAGCTCATGTGAGGTGACCCCGCGCCAGCCCGTCCTCTCCCATCCAGCAGGACGGGAGCAGAGGCAGAGCAGCAGGTGAAACCCTGGCGGCTGCTCCAGCGCTAGCTGCTGTCCAGTGCAAGAGTTTGCTGCGGGCGGTTTCTGTTCCTTTTCTTGCTGCCTGAGAAGTGCACGTGAAGGACAAGGCAGCCCAGAGCTTGTGCTCCCATCTGGCTTCCTGCAATAACAGTTGGGCTGTGCCAGAGCGGTTGCAGAGCCCTCCCGGGCAGAATCCCAGCTCATGTTGCTGCTCTCGCAGCCGGGATTTTTATTTTGGGCCAGGAGGTTTTTGCTGGTGCCTTACCAGATGTGAGCTCCGTTCTGCAGCCTCTAGCGGTACCGCTGCACCTACGTGGTGGCCAAGAGGGACGTTACAGTCTCTCCATGCAGTGGAGAACATCGTTTTGTGCAACCCGAGGGAAATACTGCAGGGACCTCTCAATCTGCCTCCCTGCCAGGTGAGTCACAGCAGAGGTGGCAATTGCACCTCAGAGCCCAGGACTCATCTTAACGTGGGATTGTTCCCACCTGCGTCACAGCTGATGAAGCCGCTTGTCAGGGTGAATTAAGAATACAGACAATATCCCTGTTCCTTGGGAAACCAGAAGAGCTGCAGATGAGGAAAGGCTTTATGCTACAACTGACAATAATGCTAAGTTACTTTCAGCAATGCCAAATCCTCTGGAGGACACCCCATTTCCCGAGCATGCCGAGGCTGGTGCCAGCACTAAGGACCAGCTCATTGCAATTATGCCAGGCACAAACCCTTTGACTCTGTTTTTCTCAGTTCAGCTGGGGAGAGAGGGTTGGAGCTTATTCCTGAGCTCCTCAGCAGTGAAAGGTGCAGACTCAGCACTCCCTGCACAGGGGCACTGTAGGCATCTTTGTTTTGGAGAGGCTTTTTTGGCTTTGTCCAAGTAAATGCCCTAGTGACCTCAAGCGCTCAGTCAGCCTCGTATTTCATCAGGAGGCTTTATTGTATGAAAAAAAAAATGCGGTCAATGGAGCCGTTAGCTTGTCAGGCTGATTTGCCTCTGGGCTGCTCTTATGCAGGGAGACAGGAAAGGAAAAAAAAGAAAAAAACCCTTCAGCAAGAGGAGCTGATGTGCGTTCAAGGCTGATGCTGACCCCATCCTGCCCGAGCCGGAGCCCTCCTGCATTCGGACGTGCAGCAGGATCTGCAGCAGGGAGCACTGTGGGTCAGCCCTGCTGGTGCTGGGCTGATTTGTGTCACTTTTCCAAGGAGAAGGAGGTAGGGGAAGTTTAACGTGCTCCTGTTACACGTGGTAGAGCATTCGGGTCTAGGTGTGTGCTCTGGTTGCTATATTTTGATATGGAAAAATATTAGGCGTACTGTCTAGCCTTGTCCTCACCCTAAACATGGGCTAACTCCAGTCTCCTCCACCTGTAGGCTATCCTGTTTAAACCCTGCAAATGGTGTTTGGGGGGTAATAGCCGCTCAGTTCTGGGATTTCTCGTCTCAGCAAATAGCTGGTCCTGGTTAAGCACAGGCATCATTATAAAAGTGGCAGTTTGGGTTGATTGCTCTTCTGGTTGCATAGGCAGCTGTTTGAGCATTGGCTGTGCCTGCTCATGGCTGTGCAGAGCTACTTTCCTGGTTAAATGCTTCTCTCTGA
The DNA here is from genome assembly GCF_059628265.1 of Tinamus guttatus. Taxonomy (NCBI): domain Eukaryota; kingdom Metazoa; phylum Chordata; class Aves; order Tinamiformes; family Tinamidae; genus Tinamus; species Tinamus guttatus. Next base: position 704,793 of record NW_028289097.1, on the reverse strand, counting down.
AAGCACATTAGCTTGGGCACAGATAGACACCTGCACCTCCTTTTCTCTGTTTATTTTGCCCTCTGGTGCAGGCACACGCTGTGCATTAGGTCTGTGTTTAAGAGCTGGTTTCAATCCATAACTGGGCTGCTGGGGCCCCCTGGGCTGTGCTAGGGTGAGGGTGGCAGTTAATTTACAGCCACACGACTTGCCCCAGTCCCCTGCTCCAGGCCTGAGGAGCAGAGGGAGCCTCCAGGAGGTTGCTGGGGGCCTTGGTCCCAGATCCGCTCTGGGACAGGGGGCTGCCCTTCTCGGTGAAGATGCACACGAAGCCCCAGAACCAGGAAAAGCACTAAGAGAAAGGCTACAAATTACAAACTTTAATAAGGGAATTTGTGCAATGATTTTGGAGGTTCTGCCACAGGAGAGCTCCACAGCACAGCTCCAGTAGGGAAGAGCAGTGCCAAGGCTGCAGCATTCACTAATTCTCTGCCACCTCCAAACCCAGGATCTTCTTGACGTAATTCTGGACGTTGACATGGAGCTGGGGGGCTGTAGCCGAGAAGGTCTCCATGGCCAGGGCCCGGGCTGTCTCTGACCCGCTCCACATGGCGCGGTAGACGTGCAGGGTGTACTTCTGCTTCCCCTGCGAGACACGGCGCGCATCAGGCCTCCTCCCTGGAGCTGGGTGATGCCGCTGGACCCCAGCACCGCCCCGTCGCAGCTACCCCCGTCGCAGCTACCCCCGTCGCAGCTACCCCCGTCGCAGCTGCTGGGCACGGCCGCGGGCACCAGCGGGGGCCCCGCACCACCCTCCAGGAACAACTCCCTGCTCTCAAGCCAGGCCAAAACATGGGACAGGTCAGTACAAACACCCAGCCTGGGGCAGCCCCTCGCAGGGAGAGGCTGGAGTGAGAGGAGAGCAGGGCTGTCCCCTCCCAGCACCTCTGCCCGCTCTCCCAAGCTGCTGTCACCCTGATCCCCACTGCCAGGCACAGCCCCCCCTGCCCCATGACCAACCTGGCTGTGGAGGAAGTCCTTGACCTTGCCGTACTCGGCCTCATGGTTGTTCTTGAGGATGATCTGGCACCAGCGCACACGCAGCTCGGCGTTCTGGGCCTTGGAGATGTTCGGGTACATCTCGCTCAGCCTCTCCACGTTGCCTGAGACACAAATGGCACCGGTGCCAGGTAGCTCCGACAGGGTCCCGGGACAGATCTCCGCCCAGAGGGGTCCTCTGTGCTCCTCTAGCTATGACAAACTCTCCAGGGACCTGTGTCCCCAGCATCCAGCCAGCCCCAGGCTCCCTGTCTCCGGACCCCTCCTGTGCAGGAGCACTGCAGTGCTGGACTGTAGCGGGGACAGCCTGACCAGGGAGCACCAAGGTGTCCCAGTGACACGTTCCTGTCCCCAGCCAACAAGCTGGACCAGGGAGCATCATCCCACAGTGCCACTGGGAGCCGGAGCACCTCACCTTCCGGCAGCGGAGATTTCTGCAGGATCTGATCCAGGAAGTAGACCAGCTGGTAGGTTTTCCAGACAGAGATGTCCACTGCTTCAATGGCCTCTATGTTCAGAGTGTTGGCTGCCCAGAGCTCCGCCAGCTCCTCCGCTGGCTTCATCAGCTGCTCCCCCGGGGACAGGTCGGGCAGGAAAGGGGGCCAGCCCGGCGTGTTCAGCCAGCGATCAAACTCCAAACCTGTGGCGAGGAAGGAAGAGCTGGGACAGGATTTCTGAACCCCGCACCTGGAGCTCCTGCCCAAACTGCAGCTTTCTCCCAGGGTGCCCCCAGGACTAACAAACCCACTGATTTTGGCAAGGAACAGACAGACTACGGGAGGCAGGAGCCACCTCTCCGGGACTCAGAGCTCAGGTGGCACTCGTGCAGTGACACTAATGCAGTGACAGCCCATCCCACCACCCGTGAGAAGAGCCAGGCTCCAGCCCAGGAAGCTTCTGCCAGGCCCAGATCTCAGTGACACCTCGCAGGGAAGAGCTGAGGATCATGCAGCAGCTGAGCAACCCCAGCAGTGACTCGGGTGACAACCCCTCACATCCCAGCATTACAAACTCCAGGGATTGTTCTAGATGGGGAAGCCCAAGTGACAGCACGAGAGCATGGATTAAGGACTGTATTCACATGCACACATCAGACTGCTCATATGAGACTGAGTCACGGTTGGGCGCTGGACCCTGGGCCGGCCAGGTCTGCTCTGCTTCCGGCAGAGTCGAGTGCTGCAGTAGGCAGCAGTACCTTAAATGAGACCCATGGAGCTGGGCCCAGCGTACAAACACGGATCAATGGTAGCTCTCCAGTGTCCTCGGGGTCAGGCTGAGGAGAGCACGTTCCTCACACGCAGAGACATACGAACGCCCCAGCCCTCAGGTGCTGGTCTGCGATGCGGTGCCACCCTGTGCTGACCTGGCAGGGACTCCACGCCTTTCTTCTTCAGCTCGGGGAAGTACTCCAGGAAGAAGTTGAGGGCATCGTCCGCCGTGATGCTTTGGAACTTGAACTGGTTCACGTAGGCCTGCAGGGAGAGGACAGGGAGTGATGCTGCACAAACTCGCCACCTCACAGCAGCCAGCCCTCTGCTCCAGCTCACTTGGGGACCCCCTGGACTCAGGAAGCTCCATGAAGCTACCTCATATCCACACCCAGCCCACATGGTCTCCCTCTCCCCCATAAGGAACTCCTCAGCCCCTGCTTTGTGCTGAGAAGTCTCCAAACTCCATCCCCATCTGCTGCCAGTGCATGGCCGAGCTCACCCCTATTCTCATTCCTCAGTGAGCATCTTCTGTTCCTCTCCTCAGCCACCCTGTTCAGCACTTTCTTTCGAGGGTCCCATTGCCTCCTTGTCCCTTTGCAGAGTTTTGCCCTTACTCGGCACCTCCACCAACCCCAGTTCCTCACCACACACTGGCAGGAGCTTCTGTGCTAGGCACCGCAGACCCTCCAGAGCACACTGGCCATGTACCTACCTGGAGGAAGGCATCAAACTTGCTCTGGTCCCCCACAAGATGTGCCAGGTAGCTCACAAAGCAGTACCCCTTCTCGTAGGGTGTCTCATTGTATGTGTCATCTGGGTTGATACCTAGCAGGCCAAAAAGATGGACACTTTGAGGAGAAAAAAAAAAGCACACACAGCAGTCCCCATGGGAAAGTGTTTAGAGAGACCAGGAAATTCATTTTGTTAGTTGGAGACATCCTAGCGTACAGGCTGGGCACTAGAAGCACAGGAATGTCTCCAGGCCTCTTCCACCAAGCTCTGGTGGAGCTGGAATGCCCCAGAGCAGCACGACGCAGGGGACTAGTGGTCAGCCCTGCTGTAGCCCTGCCAGGGCTGCACTCGGGTCCTGCAAGCAGCGCTGCTCTTCCTCCGCTGAAGCTCACCAGCAGCAGGACCTCTCCCTCACGGGCGTCACGACAGCCTGGCTGCCCCCGGCTGTCACACAGGCCCCACAAACCTGGCTCGATGATCACCCGCAGCTTGTTCAGCGGATGATCCTCCCCGGTATTGTCCATGTGCTGGCGCAGCAGGGCCCTTCCCGTGGCGGCCTCCAGGCAGGTGTAGGCAGAACCTGGGCAGAGAGAAGCAGCAGGTCCTTGGAGACCCTGACTGAACCCAAAGACACTTTATACTCCCTTGGCGTCTGCTCTGGGCTTGGAAGAGAGTGGGATGGGTCCTGCTACAGGCATAGAAAAGCACTTGCTTACTACCAGCTGGAAGAGCAGAGAGCAGCAGCTGCTGGGCTGGTTCTTCCCATCTCTGCATAATGGGACCAATAAACCAGGCATCTAGCTGGAGCTGCAAAGTGGCACAGCAAAGCAGCCTGGATTAGCAGGATTTGAGACACCAAATTCAGCAGAAAGCACCAGGTAGTGCCTGAGCTGTTAGATGTGACTGAAGGGTTTGGGGAGCTCTGGGCTCCTGGTGCTGCCTTCCCCAGCGAGCTGTGAGAGCAGAAGAAAGTTGCAGGACTCGGTTTAAAAAAATAATAAAATAATTGCTCTTCTGCACAGCCCTGGCACAGGGATATGGTGGCTCAATGCACTTCTCCAAGACAAGATTTTGTTGTTAATGAGAAACACCAGATGTGTTGCAGACTCCTGCCTTCTCATCTTTTAGGACAAGTGGCCCCACACATAGTGCTAGGAAGAACATGCTGAGTGGCAGAACGTCCCAAATCTGTGCTGTCCAAGGGGACAACAGGGCTCTGCTTGCAACAGCAAGGCCATCCAGGGGGACGCCGTGCTCTGTGCGAGGACAGAGGCTGGGCAAGGCCACGCACCGTAGACCTCAGTGGAAATCCGCCTCTGTGCATACATGGTGAAGCCCTCGTTCAGCCAGAACTCGCCCCACGTGGCATTAGTGACCAGGTTGCCAAACCAGCTGTGGGAGATCTCGTGGATAATGACATCCACCAGGGAACGGTCCCCGGCCAGCAGGCAGGGTGTCACAAAGGTGATGCAGGGGTTCTCCATCCCACCAAAGGGGAACGAGGGCGGCATGAACAGGACGTCGTACCTGGCAGGGAAGAGCACACGGCTTGGTACAGAGCCACCGCTTCCTGCGGATCTGGCCCCGAGACCAAGGGACAGCCCCCCAGCCCCGGAGGATAAGACGTATCGAGAACAGGAGGCCATACCTGCCCCAAACGTAGGGTCCAAAGAGCTTCTCGCCAACCGCCAAGAATTCCTCAATCACCCCATCATATTCCTTCTTAGCAGCCTCGATCAGGCAAGGTTCAGCCCAGACACGGCTCCTGGGGAGACCAACACAGCTCTCAGCAGGCAAGGAAAGGGAGCCCATGCAGACCCCACGATGAGGGGCAGCTTAGGGCAACGTTTGGTTCGTTGACCAACATCACTGTGCAGGGAACCTCTGGGGTGCTTCTGCTCTCGGAAACGGTTCTCCCCACCGTGCCCGTGTCGGCACTTCGCATCTCCATCGGGACAGGGTAGCTGGGAGCGCTCTGCAGTCCCCGGGGATCTGGTTTGTCAAACATTACACAGGGAGGCACCACAAGTCGAAGCCTGTCTGCAACTGCTATTTGGTCAAGTGTGAGAAGAGGAAGTTTTAATCACTAGTTGACTTTTACCCTCTTGCTTCATCACATAATAGCTGCCAGGTTTTCCACTACAAAATAAAAGCCTTGTGATAAATGTAGCTAATGAGACAGCATTTATTGCTTCTTTCCTTGTCTGAACATCAAGGGACAGCCACCAAACACATTCACCAAAATGGCCAGGAACCCTGAATAAACCAACTGAGCCTGGGGAGAGATACTGGACCATCCTTGAACAATGCTGCCTTCCTTCGGGTGCCCAGGAAAGGAATGAGCATTTCCAGGGGTCACTCAGAGATCAGATTTGAGCACAAGGGTCCCCGTTGCGCAGCGTTGAGACTCCTGTGCACTCTGGAGAGCAACGAACACGCTCCCCAGCAGAGCTCAGGGTCTGATAACGCTGCTCTGCGCCGTGCGCACAGCGGATGGAGGAGCTGACTGTGTTACACACCGCCATGGGACAGCGCAGAGCACAGGAGACCACGTGGAGTTTCACCATCCCTCACAAGGCAGCAGCTGCCACAACCAGGACTCAACACTCATCTACAGCTACCTACCTCGGGCCGACTTCAGCAGACACAATGTCCCCAACAGCCAGAGCGATCAGGTAGGAGGGGATTGGCTGGGACATCTTAAAGACGAAGGTGTTATCCTTCTGCTTCTCCCAGCTCGTGGCACTCATCACAGCTGTGAAACCCTCAGGGACCTAGAAATGTAGGTAAGAGTCTCCATGGGGTCTGTAATGTGCAGTGGGATTTTAGCTGACTCTGGATTGCAGCTGTGTCCCCAACTCCCAAGACACCCACAGGGGTTGGGGGCACTCGGCCCTTTGGAAGTCAGGCTCAAACATCTCCCTAGTACAACACAGTGAGGATGCAACGCTCCAGAGGTGCTCGAGTGCATTGGCATCTGCCAGAGGCCAAGTAAAGAGCAAAGGTAAGGCTGGAATCAAAGGTGTGAGATGCTGAAAGGGCAAAGGATGCAAATTCTTCTGAAACTGGTTCTCCTGCCACTGCTTATGCAAAAATTTGCTTTCCCAGGCTGTCAGTCCAAAGCAAACTCTAGCCTGGGCTGAGCAGGAGTGATGGTTTCCCTGTAGCTCTCAGCTAGGCTCAATTACACCTTACAAGAGAGGGAAGCTAAGCTGGTCTCTCCTCTTCCAAGAGACAGGAGCCCCGCAGGGTCACACAGAACAAGGTTTCCTCCACCCAGACATCACGTCCGAGCAGCCAGACCCTGTGCTCGCTCTCAAGGAGCCTTGCTGAGCCTTGAGGGAAGAAGTCAGAGCAAAACCAGACTCCCACATCACCAGGCTGTGCCCCCCGAAGAGGGCTCAGCGCTGCCTGCTGTCACACCCCGCAGCCGTGTCCCTGGCTGGTGGCAGACACACGGGAATCATCCACGTGCTGACACCGCGGGGTGGCTGCACGTGGAGAGGACAGGCGAACTCCACAGGCCGGACGCTCTCCCTGCGTCACCGTGCCCAGCTACCACAGCTGTACCCCAGCTCCACCTCAGAACCCAGCCGCTGGCCCACTTGGATTCATCTTCAAAAACAGCATCAAACCCAAGTATTTTCCTGCATCATCTTTGCCTGGGGCCTTTAGCAGACTATCATTTCAAGTATGAAGCCATAACTCTGTACAGGAGCAAGGGCCTGGGCAGTGTCTTTAAAGGAAGAAGCAGCACCCAAACATGTAGTGTGGACTGCAACAGAGCTGGCAGCTTCTCCCTGTCTCCCTTTGAGAGACTGTAAACCAGCACAAACTTGATGAGGCTTTTGCTCTCTATAAGCTACCCAGGGGCAGCTCAATTTGTACCTACACGTCCTCCTTGGGGTACTGCTTACCTTCACTGTGGCTGAATATGTACATTTAACTGCTGGAGTGTCAAAGCCAGGGAAAAAGGATCTATTCAGGACGGCCTGGCCTTGAGTGTACAAAAAGGGCTTCTGCTTCCCTGCTGTCTGCTCGGGAGTGAGCCAACACACCTGACGAGAGACAAGAGACAGCTTTGGGTGAGGGGGGAGGCTTTACCTGAATCCTTGCAGAATAGGTGCTCTTTGTTGACGGAGTGTGAAAGCCAGGGAAAAAGGACCTGTTGAGCACAGGAAAGCCAGAAGTATAAAGGAAAGGCTTCTCCTTCTGGGCAGTTTGGAAAGAGTCCAGCCAGGACATCTGCAGCACAGGCAGAATAAGGAGAACAATCAATAAAGTTACATGAGACAGCAAGATTTCAGTCACAGTTACCAGCAGCACAGCTGAAACATGAAGGGCAATTCAGTTCCCGAGCAGTTTCTCTCCAGAAAAGAAACCTGAATCATCTGAACGACGCGGGACACGCTGCCCACCGACCAGCAGGCACAAAAGCGGCTTTCTCAACACATCCCAGGTGGACTCTGCAGAGGGGACGGTCCGGGCCCCACACAGCAGCCACTGTTCTGGATGAGAGAACACCCCCACGTCCGCACAGCGTTGCTAACCCGGCGTTACGCTGCTCTAGCCCTGCTGCAGATTCCAGCCGCAGCCTTCCCGGCTCTTATTTCTCCCAGAGAGATTCACCCCGCTCACTCACAGGCGACTTTGGCCTGAGGAAGCCCAGCCTTGGAGCGCAGCCCACGCGTAGGCCTTATCTACAATAAAAGGATTGCTGGCCTAGCAATATGCACAAACAAGCCCAGGCCAAATGCAATTTATCGCTGCTCAATAAGACATGTCAGCAGAGATTTTGTTTTCGCATGTGTAGCTGGAGCAGTGCTGAATTGGGGCCAGCGCCTGCACGGAGGTGGAGGAAGTTCACCCGGAGCAAAACTCGAAACAGGAACATGAAGGGCAAGTGTTGGCCACGAGGTGCAAGTGGCTGCAGCAGATATATTGGATATCTAATATTATAAGTAGGGCACACATTAAGCCTGTCACAAACGTGTTTAGGAGTCTGCTCTCGAGCTCGCGAAGGCCCCAGCGCGCGCGGCCCGGGCGGCCGGCGGCGGTTCAGGCTCTGCTCCCCCGGGGCTGGCGCTGCCGGGACAGGGGGCTCCGGCCCATGAGGAGAGGCAGGAAAAGGGCAGCGGGAAGCGCCCTGTCCCTGCAGCCCGGAGATGGAGGGGCAGAGGGCGAGACCGCGGTGCCGTAAACGGAGGGGAAGGATGAGGGCAGAGAGAGGCGACGCGGACGCTGCAACGTGGCGAGTGCCACGGGCACCGGCCCCAGGGCGAGAGGGGCTGCGGGGAGATGGGCATGCCCTGGGGCTCCCCCCAACCTCTCCGTCCGTTACCTGCTTGGCTGTCACCCTCTGGGCTGTTACCCCTCGGCCATCGCCCCCTCGGCCACTGCCCCTTTGGTTGTTGCCCCTCAGCCGTTGCCCCTCAGCTGTTGTCTTCTTGGCCATTGCCCCTTCGGCCGCTGCCCCCTTGGTTGTTGCCTATCAGCTGTCACCCCTCAGCCTTTGCCGCTCAACCGTTGTCCCTTCGGCTCCTACCCCTCGGCCGTTGCCTCTTGCTCTTTGTCCCCTCGGCTGTTGCTCCTTCGGCCGCTGCCCCCTTGGTCGTCGCCCCTTGGCCGTCGCCCCTGAACTGTTGCCCCCTCGGCCGTTGTCCCCCGGCCATTACCCCTTGGTCGCTGCCTCTCGGCCGTCACCCCTTGGCCTTTGCCCCTCAACTGTTGCCCCCTCGGCTCCTACCCCTCGGCCGTTACCCCTCGGCCGTTGCCTCCCGGCCGTCCCCTCGCCCCGCTCACCCCAGGCCCGTCTCCCGCCTCGTAGTCGATCTCGATGTCGAGGCGCTGCCCGCCGCGCAGCGGCTCGGGCAGGGCGAGGTGCAGCGCGGAGCCGTAGCTGGCGAAGGGGCGGCTCTCGAAGGGCAGCGCGCGGGGCTCGGCGCGGCCGGGCGGCAGCAGCGCGGCGCGGCGCACGGCCAGGCTGGGGTGCGCGTCCAGCAGCAGCGCGGAGGCGCCGTCCCGCGCGCAGCGCAGCTCGAGGCGGGCCGAGCCCCGCAGCCGCCCCGCGCCCGCCGCCGCGAACGCCACGCGCAGCGCCAGGTGCACGTGGCGCAGCTCGAAGGCGCCCGCGCTGCACGCGGAGGCCGCGTCCCGCGCCGCCATGGCCGCCCCGCGCCCGCGCCGCCCGCCGGGGGCGGAGCCGCCCGCAGGGGGAGGAGCCGCCCCCAGGGGGAGGAGCCGCCCGCAGGGGGAGGAGCCGCCCGCAGGGGGAGGAGCCGCGCCCCGGGGGCGGAGCCGCCCTCGAGGGGAGGAGCCTCCTGCAGGGGGAGGAGCCGCCTGCAGGGGGAGGAGCCGCCGGGGGAGGAGCGGCCCACAGGGGGAGGAGCCGCCCGTGAGGGGAGGAGCCTCCTGCAGGGGGAGGAGCCACCGCGGGGAGGGCCGTGGCAGCGGCGAGGGTGCCGCGGGGAGGGGCCAGGAGAGGGCGGGGGCGGGGCCGTGACGGGGCGGGAGGCGGAATGGGGAGCGGGGCGGGACAGGGGCAGCAGGACAGGGTGTGGGGCCGGGTATGGGGCAGCTCTGGGTATGGGGCAGGGCGTGGGGCAGCCCCAGGTGTGGGGCAACCCCGGGTATGGGGCAGCCCCAGGGGGCAGGTGGCAGTGAGGCAGGGTGCAGGGAGCAGGGCAGCATGGGGGCAGTGAGGCAGGGCGGAAGGGCAGTGGGGTGGGGTAGGAGACGGGGGAGAGGGTGTGGGGCGGTGGGTGGCAGTGAGGCAGAGTGTGGGGCAGAGAGGCAGGGTGTGGGGCAGCACATGGGGTGGCAGAGGACGGTGTGGGGCAGGGATAGGGTGTGGGACAGGGTGTGGGGCAGCCTGAGGTCGGGGTGGCAGTGAGGCAGGGAACAGGGCAGCGAGGCGACGTGTGGGGCTGGGCAGGGGGCTATGCACAGGGGGTGTCCCGGGGCAGCACCGTGTCCCGGGGCAGCAGAGGTCACCGTGGGAGGGAGGTTTCATCAGCGCAGGCCCGAGGCTGCTCACGAGGGCGCCAAGGCAGTGTCAGCCCTGGGGTGACATCGAGTCCCAGCTCTGGGCCAGCACGGAGGGAACCGGCCCCTCCGGAGGTGGCCGGATCCACCTTGTCCCCAAGGTCTCCCCCTGCCCTCCGGCCTCACTGGGCCCCACGTGCCCAGGCCCCGCGGCTCTGCCTCCTCCGCAGGCCCCGTCACCGAACAATTGGCGGGGCCGGGGCGGCCCGAGGAAGCCGGCGGTGGGAGAGATTTCCTGCCGCCACGGGGGGCTCTGGGCACCGCAAGCAGCAGGGCTGAGCGCCAGGCAGGGGCCATGGAGCATCGGGGCGGCCTGGCGGCACCTTCCCGGCAGCCCCGGGCACGAGGGGAGCCCTGACTCCTCCTCCCCGCCGCCACCGCCACCGCCGGTCCCGGGGGACCGGCACTTTGTTCAAATGCTGCTGTTCCCATTGTGAAACCGGCTCTGGCGGCGCCCGCTGCCGGCGCTGGCCCCGCTGCAGCGCTGGAGGCGGCCGAGGCGATGACGGGGCTGTAGCGGTGAGTGGCTCTCGCGTCCCTGCTGCGCGTCAGAGCCGCCGCGGAACGGGGAGAGACGGGGACGGAGCGGGAGGCGGCGGGAGCGTCCGGCTGGGCCGTGCGGGTGAGCGTGGATGGGCGCACGGGGACATCGCGGCAGCTGCTGCCTGTGCCTGGCTGTGGCCCGGGGGTCCCCTCCTTGCCGTGACACGAGCTGTGCCCAGGCCACCCGCAGCCCCGGATCTGAACCGGGAGAAAGTTCCCGTGTCCAGGCGCCTCCCGGGCTGTCCCGGGGGTCCCACTCACCTGCGGGCACCGTCCCTGCTCTGTGCTGCTGCCCGGGGCTCCATGTGGGGTCTGGACCCTCCTCCCGGGTCGGGCAGAGGGACGAGCCCGGCCGGGGCGGCCAGGGCGATGCTGGAGGCAGGTGCCCCTCGCGCCCCACTGCCCCGAACTCCCCGCGGGAGAGGGTTGATTCAGCCCCAAGATCCAACCCCAGCTGAACTGGGGAGATGGGGGAGCCTCCACCCCAGGGAGCGGGCAGTGCAGACAAAGGGCAACTGGGGAAACTGAGGCATGGGAGCTGCAAGGGGTCGCGCCAAGACCGCATTGCCCCTCCGAGGGCTGCTGAAAGCAGCGTGTCTTTCCCGGGGAGCTGTTTTTGGGTGGCAAATGTGCCTTGTGCTACTCCGTGTGTGCGTCTCGGTGCTGGGAAGCTGCAGGGGGGGCCACGTGCACCGTAGTGCTTGTTTTCCTGCATTTCACCTAGGAAAAATACAGCTGGGAGGGAAGCCAGGAAGCCGGAGCGCTGCTGGGTGTGTCGGGTTCCCGCAGCGGCGCGTCCCCATGGGGCCCGGCCCGCGCAGGGCAAGCGCAGGGTCTGCCCCGCGGTGCTGCTCAGCCCACGGCTTCCCCCTTGGCCCCTGGCGCTTTCGGCCCCGCCACGGTTGGGGCAGATGCACCCGAGCGGCCCCGGGTCGTCCTCGGCGGGACGGGGCCGTCCGGAGCCCTCCGCGTCCCGGTGTCCGTGTCGGCCCCTGCGCGGAACTTTAGCCCCGTTTTGCAGCAGGGGAAAAGCTGAGACAGGAAATCCCGGATGCTCCGGCTTGTTGCGCTTGGCCCGGCCCGTTGGCCTCGCTCCGGCGGCCGAGTCTCGTCCCGGCGGCTGAGTCATTTTGCGGATGCTGAGTAACCGCCTGTGCCGCGGCGGAGCCCGGAGCTGCCCGTGGGCCGGCCAGGAGCCGCCGGCTCTGCCCTGTGGTGTGTGGGGACACGGATCCGCGCCTGGAGCAGGGCAGGGGCGTGCAACAAGGGGTCCCCAAATCCCTGTAAGCAGGTGAGAAACCCACTTCTACCCCCCATTCCACTTGTCCGGACTTGTCCCAGTCGTGCCTCAGTTTCCCCCGCTCTGGGTTTTCACCTCCTCAATCCTCCCGCTCCCGGGTCAGGGAAGCAGAGCTGGGAGTGAAGGAGCGTTCAGGGCCCCGCTGCGTTTTCCCTGGCTCAGGTCTGGGGTCACAGCAGGAGCTGTGCGGGAGCGGGATGCGGTCCCGCGGGCAGGATTCGGGCCTCCACCTTGTGCTCACCAGGTTTCCTGGCGTGCGAAGACAGGGCAGCGGCGGAGGGGGGACGGCGGGTTCAGCCCGGGACGCTGCGGGTTATAAATATCCCGCCAAAGGGGGAGGGTTTTTTCATTTTCCCCTGCTGAAAACCCCGCGCCGCAGCCCCGTGCACAGGAAAAAGGTGTTTCCGGCGCGGATGGGAGCCAGGCCTGGGCCGGGGAGGGGAGAAACGAGGCCAGGGGCAGCGTGCGGTGACCGGAGCGGCCCCGCGGCGGCTCCCTGGGGTCCCCTATGGATCACGGCAGGAGGAGCAGCTCGGGGGGCTCCCGGGCCGTCCCGGCCGCTCTGCCGTCACAACGCGCTTCCCTCCGGAGCGCAGCCGGTGCCGGAGATCCCGGTGTGGGCTGGGAGGCTGCGGAGCGCCGCTCCGCGGGGCCCTGTCCCTGGAGATGCCAGGTGGGAGGAAGGGGGAGGAGTGGCTCGAGGAGCGCAGAGCTTGGCTCTCCACAGGGACAGGGGTCAGGGGGACCTGGCTGCCCTCCGGGGTGTCCCATTTGCAGCCTCTGTCCCTCCCCATGAGCTCGCAGCACCTGGCGCAGCGTGAGCGCGGCCGTGGTACGATGGAGAGCCCTGAGCTCTCCCCAGCAGGCAAAGCCGGGCCGGGCTGGCCGCCTGTCCCCGTCCCTCCGCGTGGCTCGGTCCACCCAGACACGGTAGCCATCATCTGTCTGAGTCATCCCGTTGCACAGCCCTTCTCAGGTGGCTTCAAGTAGCTCCCGGAGGCCTCCAAGAACCTCCAGGGCCGGAGCAAAGCAAGTGACTCGAGGACGGGAGGGGATGTCAGTGTGGGATGGGGATCTTGGTGTGGGATGGGGACATCACATCCTCCATGCGTGACCTTCTGTGCCATTGTGTCATGGCACCCATTGCCACCACCGTGGCGATGGCCTCCGAGCGCTGCTGCTGCAGACCCCAAACCGACCCCTTCACCGTGGGTCTGGCACTCAGGTGGTCTCTGGAGCAGCTCCGTGCCATGCTGTCTCCATGGCATCAGGAGAAGTGCGGGTGCCCACGGCACGTGTGCACCTGAGGTGGTTGCAAGGTGCTTCACCCCCAGGGTCTGCAGCAATTTGGGGTTGCATCCCCCAAATCCCAGCTGCCTGCGCACTCCTGGGCTGCATCCCACTGGGAAAGCACCCATCCATGGCCGTGCCATCCTGGCAGGGTCCCCAGGCCACTGTCTGGAGCTCCCTGTGCCGCCTGAGGAACCATCACCCAAGGGTGTCTGGGTCCTGCAGCGCCGTGGGCAGCTGCTTTTTGGGTCTGAAGGAGACGGGCGAGAGCTGCTGGAGACGCAGCCCTTGGCCGCAGCCGCAGCTCTGCCGGCCACCGCTCCGGAGCCCGGCCAGCTCCGCACGGATGGAAACGTCCCCCCGCCGGTGCCGCGTCCCAACATCCGGCCACCATCCCTGTGCCGGGCCAGGCTGCTGCGGTGATGCCCTCCCAGCCCCAGAACGGCCTCTTTGCCCTGGGTCTGCCGGGTGGGCCAGGTCTGGGGGCTCTTTGCGCCCCGAGGTCCTGGCAGTTGGCATGTGGCTGTGGCCTGACCATGTCACATTTGTCCAAAAGGCCCTGAGACCTCTCTGTGCTCGTGGATACGCGGTAATTCAGGGGCTGCTTCCTCACCCTGTTGCCCACCTCCTTCCCGGACATTCGCCTTTGCCAAGCTCCATTTTCCATCCGTTTTGCTTCCCCACTGCAGTCCCTCCCCCCTGCCCCAAGCAATTTGCTCCCGCTAATACCTGGGTAAAAGAGGTATTCCCAAGCAAAGCAAGCGCGAGCACTGATTTGCAGCTCACTGGAAAATCCACTCATCCCATTAAGGGCTCCCCAGGGTTCCTGCCTTCCCTGGCAAACGCACGGCTCTCCAGCAAGGAAACCTGCTGCTGGGCCGGAGCAGCGCGGACAGCCCCGGGTGCCGCCGAGAGCCACCGCCGTAAGCGCTGGGTATTTATTATATGAGATAAGCGCAGCGAGTGATTCTCGCTGGCCTAACGCTAGGCTGGGGACACTTTGCAAACATGGGAAAGGTGCCCTAAAGGATTAGGCCCCCCTGGCTCTATTTATAGGGGTGCAAGGGGTTGCTCCTAGCGCGCTGGTGCCAGGGATCCCGGCACCCGTGGGTGCTCTTCCCACCAGGTTCCGGGCAGGGTTTTGGCATGTGAAATGTTTTTCAGCATTTTTGCAACGCTTGGCCTGGTTTGGGCCGGGGGGGAAACGACCTTTTGGAAAGCTCAGAATAGACAACTCTTAATTTTAGACTTGGAAAGTCCAAAGGAGTCCTTGGAGGAGCAGCGGGAGCAGTGGCAGGTCGGCAGCTGGCGCCGGGCGCGCTCGGGGTCGTGCAGCGCTGGCCCCCGCCAGGGCAGCTGCCGCACGCTGCGTTTCACAGCCCTGGGGCAGCTGTGTTTTCCTGCAGACCTTGCAGCCAAGCCAAAACTCGGTCGGTGTTCCCAGGGCGGAGGGTTGGGGGGGAATAAGGGATCCGTATCCGCGTGGTGTTGCGGATCCCAAGGAGATGAAGCCAGGCAGGTCAGTGACACGGCGGAAATGTGGGGACTGAGCAAATGCCATAGCGAACTGGAGGGGTTTTGGTCCCAAGCAAAACTTTCTCCATATGCCGTTCATCCAAACGGACTCCATCTTATTTTTCCACCTCCGCGTGCTTTCCCAACAGCGGTGCCTGGCAGAGCAGCTCCTGCAGTGCTCCTTGTGCCCTCGGTTTGATCGGGCCAGGCTGGAGCGGGGCCGGTCCTTGATCCCGGATCAGCCCTTGCTTCCACCTGGAAGAGCTGTTGGTAAAGGAAACCAGAGGCAGGAGAAACACGGAGAGCCGGGAGGCTCCGAGTCACCGGCTGCAGGATCGCGGGCGGCTTCAAGGTGCCCCCCCTTGCAGGAAAGAAAAGCGAGTGAGGCACAAATAGGATTTGTCTCTGCCGACACTGATACCGGAGGAGCTCTGGGAGCCGCGCGGCGCTGGGGGCCCTGGCCGGGACGGAGCCTCTGCAGAGCAGAGGTGGGGATGTCCCCTTGGGAAGGGGCCACCATGTCCCCAAGGACCTCCAGGACACCGTGGTGCTTCGTGGCAGTGGCTTTGGAGGAGGGTTAGAAGGGGGGCCACCCCACTGCAGGGCAGCCCAAACCCGGGGGGTGGTGATGGGGGGAGGCTCTACCAGTCCAGGGGGACAGACGGTACCAGCGCAAGGGGACAGATGTTCCGGGCCCTGCACAGATGGTGCTGGCCCCAAACAGGCGGTACCAGCCCCACACAGGCTGCTCTGGCCCCGAACAAGCTGCCCCGGCCCCGCGGGGACGCGCTGCGCTGCCTCCGGACGGGCTGCAGGGCCGCGGAGGTGCCGGACGCGGGGCTGGACCGGGCCGGGCCGAGCCGAGCCGGGGCTGCCGGCACCTCCGCGCCGGGCCCGGCGCGGAGGTGCCGGCAGCCCCGGCTCGGCTCGGCCCGGCCCGGCGCGGAGGTGCCGGGCGCGGGCGGAGCTGTCCAGCAGCGGCGGCTCCTGAAAGGCCCGCGGGGACCGCACCGGGGCTCTCCCTGCTGCATCCGCGGCCCCTGCACCCGCCGGTCCCATCCCTGCACTCCCGGTCCCATCAGTGGCCTCTCTGCACCCCCCGTCTCCATCCCGCAACCCCCTGCACCCTGCGGCTTCACCCCCCTGCCCTGCTGCCCCCCTGGTTCCCCCGGTTCCATCCCTTGCCCTCTGCAATGCCTGTCTCCATCCCTGGTCCCTCTGAGCCGCTCAGCTCCATCTCCGACCTCTCGACCCTGCTGCACCCCTGGCCTCCCTGCACCACCCAGTCCCATCCCTGGATCCCCTGCACCCTCCACCCCGCTGCATCCTGCAACCCAAGACGCTGCTGCACCCCCCGTCCCGTTGTACCATCCCCGGCTGCCCTGCACCCCTGGCCCTGTCTCTGCCCCTTCCTCCACTCTCCAGCACTGTCCCTTTCCCCCCGCCGGCCTCCTCTCCAGTGCCCAGCACCATTCCTGGCCTCCCTACATCCCCCAACATCATCCCCAGCCTCCCTGCATCCCCCTACATCATCCCTGCACCCTCTGCATTCCCCAGCGCCACCGCCGGTCCTGCTGCATCCCCAGCTCTGTTGGGGCTCCTCTGTGACAAAGGGGACATCTTCCCCAGGAGCCACCCGCCGCCTGGTCCCCTGTTGCTCTTTCCCGCCAGCAGGCTCCGAGGTTGTCACACCAGCTGCGCTCAGGTGGCATTTTCAGACATTAACAGTGTCATTTGGAAAGCCGCACGCGGAGGCTGGGGTGGCCTCAGCGAAACCAGACACCGTGCGGCTCAGCCACAGCCAAGCGGCCTGTCCCCAGGGCCCTCGGCAAGGACAGGGCTCCCCAGCCCGGCTGCTGCCTCCCTGCACCGTGTTTGTGCTGGACGAAGCCTCTCCAGGGCAGGACTTGCCTTTTCTGCGTGAGACATGGAGCTATCGGTGCTGCAGTCCGTTCAACTGAGTGCCAAACTTTGCTGCGAGCAAGGTTTTATTAAAGTGGGTTAAGTGCATAATGGGATTGCCATGGAGTGGCTAAAGAAGAGATTAGTGCTGTGGTTTCTGGGCTGGCCGTCTCTGCTGGAACAACAAGCAGTTTCTCTCCTTGCTCGCCGGCCGTCAGCTCTTCTCACCTCTCTGTCAAGCAGCATCTCCCAGAGGCCAGGGGCCAGGCACAGCAGGGTCTGTCCTATTTAGCTCTCTTTGGACCAATCCCTGACATGATTTTTAGTAGCCAAGATCTTGCTGGTGAGCCCTGAGCCCTCCCGAGCCCCGCGGACCAGCCCTGTCGAGAGCCAGCACCGGCTGTGCCACCCGCTGAGCAGCCACACGATGCGAACCCGGAGTCGGGCTGAACTGGACTCGTAGCCAGAGAGGGAGCCGGCCCCACGCGAGGGCCGTGGGCTGGGGTTAGGGAGAGGGTTGCAGAGGGACAAGCTGCAGGGTGTCCTGTTGGTCCACACCAACCTGACGTGAAAGCTGCTTGCTGGACGGTAGCGATGGAGGAGCTCGAGCCAGGGTGTGGGAACCTTCACTGTGAGCCTTGGGCAACTGTTAGCTTTAAATAACATTGCTCTGCAGAGCTGACGTGTGACACTGGGTGCACCGGGGGAGCAGGAGGGTCTGTCACCCCCCAGCTGAGCTGGCCAAGCACCTTCCCCAGAGTGCCCACCCTGCCCGTGGCCCCAGGGCCCCACCGTGTGTCCACGTGTCCCCAGCCCTGCGTGGGTCTCTCATGTCGCGGGTGGGCTGCAACACCCTGTGCGCGGTGGCATCCAGTGTGCTGACAGGCCAGGTCCTGGCCGTCGTGTAAGGGCTGGAGGGTCAGCCTTAATCCAGCCTGGCTTCGAGGCTGAATTGGTAGCTTGTTCTCATCTGAAGGCTCCTCTTTCTTTTCTTTTTTTTTTTTTTTCTTCTCTCTGCTCCCATCTGTTTCTTTTAGAGGAGTTTTATATCCCTGGTGTTACAAGGCCCCTTTTCTTTGCCGTCCGTGCTGAGCGCGGCAGGGAGCAGGACGGAGCAGCTGTGTTGTGGTGCAGCCATCGCCAGAGGCAGCTCAGGGCCGGATCCTGCCCTGAGGGCAGCACCGAGGGGCAGTGGGGCAATAACAGCTACCAGGATCTGTCCCTTGGCACCAAGGGCTGGCCGCTTGCCAAACACTCCTGTCGCTGAGGGTCATATTAATGTGCTGATTTTGCCTAGAATGGGAAACTCATCCCATGGTTGGTTTCTTTTCCAGCGCAGAGGCAGCCGCCTTGCGCTGTGTGGGAGTGGGGCCAAGGCCAAGGTAGCCAGTGGGCAGCCACAGGATGAGATGGGCCTGTTGGGTCCCCCTTATTATCTGCCATGGCCATGGAGAACCTGTGAACCTCCCCAGTGCAAGAGAGACACGGAGCTACTGGAGAGAGATCCTGCGTAGGGCTAAGATGATCAGGGGACGGAGCCTCTCTTTTATGGGAGAGGCTGAGAGAGCTGGGCCTGTTCAACCGGGAGAAGAGGCCGAGAGGGGATCTCGTCAGTGTGGACAAATACCTGAAGAGAGGGTGTCAAGAAGATGGAGCCAGACTCTTCGGTGGTGGCCAGCGATGGGACAAGAGGCAACAGCCACTAACTGAAATACAGGAAGGTCCAGCTGAACATGATGAAAAGCTTCTTCACGGTGAGGGTGACGGAGCAGGGGGACAGGTTGCCCAGCGGATGCTCGTGGCTCGGTGCCCGGCTCACCAAGCTTGAGCAAACCTGCTGCAGGCCGGGGCTCACCCCTGGGCACACAGCGCGGCCGAGAACCCCGTCCTGATCCCTCCCATGCTCATCCCGGCAGCCTGATCCATCCCCGTGCTCCCTGCTGAGGACACTGCTGGAAACTCCCTCAGTCCCTCCAACCCTGGCTTGGTCCCTGCACATCTCCTTGGGCTGTTCATGGAGCTCTGCTCAGGGAAAGCAAGGTCAGTCCTTGGCCATAAACCCTTTCTGCTTGCAGGAACAAGGTATCTCGGCCCCCATCCATGGGGCACCTCCGGGACACGGCATCTGGCTGGGCTAAGCAGCCCCAGTCCTGTCTGAGCTGGGCTGCAAATGCCGTCGCGCCTCTCCTGCCTGGGAGGATTTGGGGGATTTAGTGGAAACGGCACCAAAATCTCTCTGCAGCAGCCACCTCTTCCCACAGGTGGGAACAAACTGGGCAAAGTGGGAAGAGCCTGGACACAAACTCACGCTGAGGAGCATGGTCACAGCATGGGCCAGGGACACCCATGGGGTGACAGACTGCCTGGGGACAGCCGCAGAGCTGTGGGATTCGCCCCTCCATGTCCTCACCCTTAGATAGCCAATATATTCTGCAATCCCTGGGCATCTCCCAGGGATGGATGGTGCATCCCACTCTGCTGCAGCCCCCTAAGCTGCCAGTCCCAGAGGTGTTCCAGGGATGGGCCCTGGTTTATGGAGCTGGGATCGGGCTTTCCATGACCTCGAGGCCTGGCTGCCTGTGGCTGGGAGCTGCTCTGCAGCAGGATGCAGCCAGGCAAGGCGCTGCCCCCGCCGAGCCCCCCGTATTATCCAGGTTTGAGCTCCTTTGCTCCTCACTGAGCTCATGAAGCCGGGCCGGGAGAGGGAAACTGAGGCACCAGGAGACAGCCTAATGCTGGCTGAAAGAAGGGCTTAATGGCTTCTTACAGCACTAAGTGCCTGTGCTCAGACACTCCTGCCACAATTATCCCAGGGACCGGGGCAAGGGTTCAGTCTCCTGCAAGTAAAGTGCAGCTGCGAGGGGGCTGAGATAAGGGAGATATATTTAAATAGTCTCATTTCTTTTTTCTTGTTTTCTTTTCTTTTTTTTTTTCCTGAAAGTCACCCTGAAATACTTAGGGAACTGAGTGAAATGACTGCAGAGCCATTAGCTGCTATCTTGAAGATATCACATGAGAGCATGGAAGAGGCCAGGGCTAGGGCCCATCTCCACCAGGCATTAAGGAGGATTCCAGGGCTGTGAGAGCTCCTGGAAGACACCCATGAGATGAGCACTAGCAGGATGGATGTGTTGGGAACACATCATGTTGAAGTAGCTGAAGCTCCTCTCTGCTCAGGGTGACCAACCTCGGGGCAGAGGGAAGATGTTGGCATAGAACTTGTTTAGGGGGGACTTTGGTCCTGGTTGACTGCTCTTCTCAGCAGCATGGGCTGTGCGTGGCCCCACAGGCCGGGAGCATCAGGTGGGGAGCGCCGTTGGTTCAAGCTGCAGGAATAAGGTGCATTTTGACTCGGAGCCGAGGAAGCGGCTCAAGCCCTGACCGTAACGTAGGAGAAAAGAGCTGCTCTGTGCAGCCCAATCCAAAAATGTCACTTGTCACTGGGTGTCTCTAATATGGGGAAAATTCAAGTTCAGTGCCAGCTCCTGGGAATACCAGGCCAGTGCTCAAGACCTGAGCTCGGGACCTGTGAGGAGCTGGGACGTGTGTCCCCGATGGGGACTGCGATGACATGGGAAGTGAGGCTCAGCACCCAGCGCTCCCAGCCAGGACTTTGCAGCCTGCAGAACTGCTGCAGCTTCTCTAAAATTTTCCTAAGGGCTGGGTGCTAAAATAGCTTGTGCAAATCTGGTATCTTCTATGGGACCCTCAGAAAGCAATCTCAGCAGTTCCTGGGCTGGTACAAGAGGAGGGGACGAGGACAAGAAAACAACCAAGCAGCTGCAGGTCCTTAATGCCTGCGAGGATTTAAGCTTTGGGTGCAAATTTCTGGCATTCACTCGGCCTGCAGCGAGGGCTGCAACCTGCTTCCCGCGAGCTCCCGCCGCCGCCACGTTAAGCCTGCGGTGCCAATGGTTTCTTTTCATTAGCACAAAGTCGCTTCCCTTTGGAGCTAATCGGAAGGGAGCTGCCCATGATGGAAAACGTGGCCCGTTTATATAGGTTGAATCGGCAACCTGCTTAGCTTGGTGAACCGGCTTCAGCCTCGAGTGGGAAGCGTGACCGCTCCTTGCAGCCGGATTTCGGCATCCGTTTGGGAAACGCGTGTCGGAGAGAGGGCTCGGGGAGCGAGCGCTCCAACCCCCACGAGCCTCTGTCGACGGGATGGGAATCCCGTTGGAGTCAGGTTAATCATTTGCTTGAAACGAGGATGTGTTGAAGCTCCTGGGAATTATTTTAATTTGCGGTCGCTAATAATATAACAGGGGTTAGCGGTGGGTTGCTTGGAGCAGGAGCAAGCTCATCTGGTGAGGGGGTGGAAATGGACCTCTTATGACTTGCTTTGGTTTATCCTGGGACACGAAACTCCCCTGTCCTCAGCCCAAGGTCCCCAGCCCCAACAAGGTCCCTGCATGTCCCAGGTGTGATGGCCCGAGCAGGGGCCTGCGCGCTCCGTGCTCTTCGGGTGGCAGCATCTCCCGGCTGCCACTCGCGGAGGCGGAGGGCAAAACCCTAGATGTGGCACGTTGCTCAAATGCATAGAGAGCAGGATGTTGCCGGAAGGTCCAGAGGGTCTTTGTGCGGGGAGGATACGCAAAGGGTGTCGGGGAAGATAAGGCTGTAACAAAAAAATCAAGATTGATTTTTGCTTCAGGGTTCACCAAAGAGGACCCCAGGGATATTGCCCTGTTGGGACTGGCTTTATGGGGACAACAGCAGAGGATCTGCCTTAAATTTTGGAGAAAAACAAATCACCTAAACCACCGGCAGCAAGCCCCAAGGTTGGAGCGGCTTCAAAGAAGCAATAGTGAATTAGAGCTGGTGGTTTAACCACCCACGTCAAGTTACTTTGGTGGCCCCAAGGTATCTCCGAGGATGGGGATCTGCCAGGAGCCTGTCCCAGGGTTGCCCCACTCTTACAGGTGAGAAAAGCCGACATTTGTGGTTGACATTTGCAGAAGGCGCTTTGCAACGAGCGCCTGCAAACGCAGTCTGCCCCCAGGCAAGAGCGTCAGTCCCCGTGTGGCCAAGGAACTGGGTCAAAGACGGTGACAGAAGCTGAATATTGGTGCTGCAGGTGTCAGTCCCGAGGCACAACCCGGGAAAGGGGTGATGGGTGAAGGGAGCCATTTGTTGCCAATGCTGATTCTGGCTTTTCCAAAAAAAAGATCTGGGACCCTTGAGTGCCACGATGGTCCCAAGAGGGGGGTCCCAGGCTGGAGACCCCCTCCCAGCTCCTCTTTCCTAGGAGCTTGGGAGCACCCTGTCCCATGTGTGGTCCATGCATGACCGCTGGGAACAGCCACGCAGACAGCTCCGCAGGACAAGGAAAATCTCCCGGGCATTTCCAAGGCCTCTGGTTGGAGCAAGTCCGGAGCGGTTGGAGTCAGCGCCCTCTGAGGAGACCTTTGTAGCTTCCAGTGGGTGCTGAATCCATCACTGCCCACCGAGATCTTGCCCTTCACCCCTGTGAGTCCCTGCTGGCCCCGGTGTCACTGCGAAGCACCAAGGGCCCCGCGCCGCTGCCCTGCCGAAGCCCCGTGTCCCCCTGCCTGGGTTTCCCGTCTCTCTCGGGTCTGCTCGTGCCCTCTGCGGGCACACGGGTGGTGGCTGCTCCCCGTGCAGGCGAGCGTGTTCCCGAGGCCCCAGGGATCACCCAGGTCTTGGGAGCCCCCGGGCTCGGCACCCATCCCGCTGTCAGTGCCGGTGCCAGCAGGCACTTACCCCTCCTTGTGCCCTCCCGTGCTCCAGAGCTTTTCCTCAGGGATGTGGCAGCTGGGAACACCCGCTGGAGCCGTTTGCAAACCCTACGCCCCGGGGGGGTTGGCACCCTGCGCTGTTTTTTGCTTTACTGCTGTGTAGCATCGGCAACTGAGCAGATGGTGGCAAAGCAGCTGGCCGTGGGCACAAGCACCGAGGAGCCAGACCAGCCCGTCTTCCTCAAGATGTCCCCAGCGCCATCGCCCCTCCAGGCTGGAGGTGGCTGTGCTCCCTTGCATCTCTACTACACGGAGGAAAATGCCTTTTGCGGGGGAGCCTGGTTTTCTTTTCTGAGAGCTGCAGCCTCCAGGCAGGCTGGCGCGGGTGCAGGGTGGCCCCGCGGCTGGTTCTGCTCGCTGCGCTCTGCGCTGCATCCCCGGGCAACGCGCTGCAGATCCCGCGGTGCCGAAACCCTCCCAGCCCCGCAGGAGGTGACGCGTCTGCAACCGCGCGAGCGTCGCCGCCGCTTGCAGCAGCAGAGCTGGCCCCGCGCGACCGCGAGCGCTTGGGTGGGATGGGGCGCTGCTCCGAGCCCCCCTGCTCGCGGACTGAGTCACCAAGGCAAAGGGGACAAGGGACTCGCCAGGGAGATGGAGCCAGGAGAGACGCTCCGTGGGTCCACACAAGGGCAGGAGCATGGGGCAGTCAGCATGATGCACTGGGGACATGAGGGCTGGGGAGGGCAGGAACGGGGTCCACACGCCATGGGTGTCGCTGCATTGCAGGGCTGTGCAGCTGGGTCATAGCCTGGCGAACGGGGTGACACAGGTGGCCCTCAGGCTGCTCAGGAGATGGTCTTGGGTGGCCCAGAGGGGCCGTGGAGCACAGGGTGCTGCCCTGTCCAGGCTCGGGTCTGTGCCCTCCTCCTGGCCACATGTCCTCACCACAGTGACCTACCATAGGCACCTGGGGCCATGGGCTGGCAAACACCAGGGGGAGCTGGGGTTGGATGTAACGTGTCCTGACCCTGGTGGGTCCCCGTGGGAGGACGTAACGTGTGTCCTGGCCCTGGGCATATCCATGGGAGGTTGTAATGTGTGTCCGGATGTCCCCATGGGAGGATACAGCACGTGTCCTGGCACGGAGCCCCGGGGATCTCCATGGGAGGATGTAGCACGTCCTGAGTTCCCCATGGGAGGATGCAACACGTGTCCTGGCCCTGAGCCCTGGGGAACCACATGGAAGGACATAACGTGTCCAGAGGTGGATGCAACACGTGTCCTGGCCCTGGGGATCTCCATGGGAGTACGTGACGTGTGTCCTGAGGACCTCCTAGGAGGCCGTAATGTGTCTCTTGGCCTTGGGGATCTGCAGTGTCCCCCTGGGGATTGCACGGGGTGGCCGCCAGGACGCAGCCTGGCCTCTAGCGACTGACCCATCCCCGCTCAACGCTCTCCTCCTCTCTCTCCTCTCCCCAGGCTGGAGCCGCGGGCCACCTCACCCACCATGAACGGGACGGCCAACGTGAACCCGGCCGCGCGCAGCCCCTTCGCCTCCGCCATCCCGGTGCCGCGCGGCGCCTCGCAGAGCAGGTCGCCCGCTGCACCATGGGCCCCAGCCCGGCCTGGCGCACCGGGGCCGCCCGCCTCGCCCGCGGCACCGCGACCGCCCAAGGCGCCCGGCGCCAAAAGCCTCAAGGCCAAAGGAACCAGCGCACGCGGGGGGCTGCAGGCGTCGCCGAGACCTCGGCGCTCACCAGAGCCACCCAAAGGCGCCAGCGAGGCCGGGGAGGCCGCGGGGCCGCCGGCAGCCAGCAAGAGCGGGGGGCACCCGGGCTCACGGGGGGACGGCGGGGAGGCCACCACCGCCACCCGCCGCCCCCTGGACAAGGCCCGTGGCGGCTGGCAGGGCAGGGGCGGCCCCGCCGGCGCCCCGGGGGCTGTCACCTTCCCGTCGGCCTCGCCGCGCGGCCGCCCCATCACTGCCACCGTGGCGCCTTTCCAGTACCGGTGAGTGGGGCCGGGGGCTGCTGGCGGGGCTGGAGGTGGGAGATGGGAGCTGTGGGGACAGGACCGGAGGGGCTCAGGAGTCCGAGGACCCCCCGATGCTGGTGCGGGAGTAGCCCCAGGATGGCGGGAGAGGCGACGGCAGCCGGTGTGGGGCGGGGGGTGCCCGAGGGGTCCCCTCGTGGTCCCCATCCATTGATGCTGCCCCCACTCAGCCCCCATCCCCGTCTCTGCCCGCAGGCTGCAGGAGGATGCGGAGAGGAGGGCGGCGCCGTGCGACGAGCGCGTCCGTCCCGCCGAGGAGCCCAAGCCTGGAGGCCTCAGTGAGTCCAAGGGCGCTCGCTGACAGGGTCGGGGGCAGGCGGTGCTGGGGTCGCTGCCAACACGGGCTGGACGCTTGGACGGGGCTGGCCTTGGGTGCCCCCTGCGCCGAGCCCCTCCGCACGCGCGGGACGCTCCGCTCCGCTCCGCTTTGCTTGCTGCACACGCGCCGCCGCGCGGGCTGCTTCGAACAGGGCGTCCTGGAAAAAAATGGGGATTCGGGTGGGACATTCAGGAATGCTCACGTGAGCCACCGGCACGCGAGGCGCTGCCCCATTCCCAAACGCAGAGCCCTGCCTCATTCCCGGCGGGAGCCAGTCATGGGGGATGGGGCCAAGGGAAGGTGCATTTGAGTTGTCCATGCCATCTTTCCATCCAGAGGATTATATATTTTTTATTTTATTTTAGATTTCTCTTTAATATTTTTAAGTATTTTCCATTATATATTTTTTCTAAGTTTGGCCAAAAGTCAATCCGTGCCCCTTGTTGACACAGAGCCCCTCACCCAGCCTGGGGACATGGGAGGCACATGCCTGGGTCCGTGCACTTGTGGGACAAGGATTGGATCCCTTTTGGATCCCTTTGGGGATCCAATCCCTTGGCTGATCCGGGGATCCCGTCAGAGGGCGGTAGGGAGTTGGGAGCAGCACATGGATGTGCCCAGAAAGCCTTGGAATGACAAGAGCCGCGCGCTGCCCACACAGCCGAGGTCACCACCCCGCCGGGCTCACGGCTCTCCAGGTGCCCCTGGCTCTCCAGCAGGACCCCCTGGCTCCAAATGGCACCAGGGAGATAATTTAGGGAAAGCAGCGCCCCAACAGGGACTGCAGGGAGGGGACTGAATGGGGGTGATGATCCAGAGGAGCCTTGGGGACCTGGTATGGGGCTCCTGGCACCGGCATTGCAGCTGGGGCTGGGGCATCCAGGGCCATTAGGGCCTGGGGATCCCAACGCAGGGCAGGTCCTAGTGTCCCCCAGCCCTTGGGAATGCATTCGGGAAGCGCTGTCATCATCGAGTGTCCGTAGGCAGGAGAGCTGCCTGGCCCCAGTGCTGGTGTCGGGGACCAGGGACGCTTTGGGGGCTGCGAGTGGGGACAGGAGCACGGGGTCTGTGGGGTGCCAGGGCCACAGCAGGCGCGGGGCAGCACTCGGGTGGAACGACCCGTTTCCAAGGAGGTTTTTTTTCCCCACCCTCCCTGACCATTCACTGGCTTTTCTGGGTGGATTTGGGGATGAGCAAGGGCTGGCGGGGGAAGAGGGAGGCCATTCCGTGGAGGCGAATCCCCCCCTTGCAAAATTGGGACATGGAAACGGGGTTTTGGGGTGGGTTTCTTTTCGGGAGGGGGGGCGGTTGCCAGGGCAGCGGGAGCCGCTGCGGCAGCGGAGGTTGGCGGGAGGCGCCAGGGATGCGCGGGGGAAGCAAAGGGAGATGCGGGAAGAGGAGGCGGGAGAGGAGCTTTGAGGAGCGCTGGGGGCTTCTCCGTCCAGGAGGCCACTCCGGGATGCCATTAAGATCCCAAAGGGACAGGCAACACCTCCCAAAATACATCCCTGCTCCCAGCCCAGACCACAGTGATGCAAGACAAGTGCCTTTGGGGCAGCCTTTTGTGGCAAAATCCAGGTGTTTCGGTGCAGAATTATTTTTCTTTCTTTTGCATCTCCTTTTGCACCTGGGAGGAGTTTCTGGCTGCTTCTGGGCGCTGCTGGCAGAGCCAGGATGTCGAAGCAACAGGGCGAGGGATCCTCCATCCCCGCGACAGCAGCTCCACGAGGACGCCCCGCGCTCGCTGGTTCCCCACGGCACCGCGGGCCGGAGCGGGACCCGAGAGGCCAGGAGCAGGCGAGGGGCCCGTGGCGCCCACGGCACCCACGGCGCCGGCCTCCTGCTTATCTGCGCCGGCCGAGCCGCGCGCCCTAATGCAATATTTTCCGTCGGTTGCCATGGCAGCGCGCGTGAGGTCACCAAATCGACTTAATTCCCCCCTCCCGCGGGAGGGATAATTAAGGAAAAATGAGGATAACCAGATCTCCCCCCGCCCCCCCGCCGCGCTGCGGGCCGCGGGGCCACGGGCCGGGCTGCGGGGGCCGCCCAGCGCCCTGCGGGCGGGCGGGACGCGTCGCGGCGGGGGCGCAGGGCGCTTCGCACGCTGGGGCCGCACGTGCGCGGCCGGGACACGCGTGGGCTCCCCCGGGGCGACACCGGGACGGGGCGGGGGGCCGTGGGTGCCCCCCGCTGCGGCGGGCGGAGGGGGCGGGGCTTCCTCCGGGCCCCGCCCACTGCGCCCCGCCCCGCCCCGCCCGCCGCTGCGCGGGCGCGCGCGCCGCGCGCCGGGGAGGGCGGGCCCTTTTTGTTCGCCGCTGACATTCCGCTGGTTCGCAGTGTCCCGCCGGCGGCGGAGCGGCGAGGTGGGGCCGCTCCGCTGGGGCGGGCGCTCACGGCGCTTCTCTCTCTATCTTGTCCGGTCTCTTCGGTGCCGCAGCCGCAGCAGCCGCCGGCGGGTTAAATGATTCCAGCGCGGGGATGCTGGGGAGCAACCTCAAGAGCCTTCCCGACGTGGAGCTGGGCGAGGAGGGCGCGGCGGAGCTGCGCGCCTACCGGCGGGGCCCCGACGGCGGCGCCGTGATGCCCAAGCGGGGCAAGGCGGCGGCGGCCACGGCGGCGGCCGGGCCGCGGGGCGCCGAGCTGCGCGTCTTCAAGGCGGGCAGCGCCGAGGGCCGCCTGCCGGGCGGCTCCAACCTGCGCAAGCAGAAGTCGCTCACGAACCTCGCCTTCCTCACGGACGCCGAGAAGAAGCGGCAGCTCTACGAGCCGCGCTGGAGCGACGACATGGCCAAGGCGGCGGCCGTGGCGGTGGCGGCCGGGGGCCGCGGCGGCGCCCGCGGCGCCCGCGAGCCGCCCGCCATGTCGCGCAGCTTGTCCCGCTCCGAGCACTCGCTGCTGCCGCCGCGCGCGGCCCCCGCCGCCGCCGCCGCCCCCGCCAAGGCGCCGCCGCCGCCCGCCGCCGCCGCGGGGAAGCCCAGCCGCATCCCCCGCGGGCCCTACGCCGAGGTGAAGCCGCTCAGCAAGGCGCCCGAGGCGGGCGGCGGCGACGGCGGCAAGTGCGACGACGAGCTGCTGTGCGGCAAGGGCAAGGCGGCGGCGCCGGGCGCCGAGGAGAAGCCCTACCTCAAGGTGGACCCCGAGCTCGTGGTGACCGTGCTGGGCGACCTGGAGCAGCTCCTCTTCAGCCAGATGCTGGGTGAGTGCGGGCCGGGGGAGAGAGGGGGCCCGCGCCGCCGTCCCCGCTCCGCCGCCGTCCCCCTGTGCTGCAGCGCGACCCGTCGCCCGCGTCCCCCCGCGGCCTTGCCCCGTGCGGAGGCCTCGCTCGCTCCGGCGCGGCTGGCCATGAGCTACGTGGCTCCCGCCCGCCGCCCCCGGCGAGGCGCCCGGCCCCTCGAAAGGGCATCGCGCCTCCTGGCAGTCCCATTTCGTGCCTCCTGGCAGTCCCGTTTGGCTCCCGCGCTGGAGACGCGGGGCACCGTGCTGGTCAAAACGGAGAGAGGTGGGAAGAGCGGCTCGCGGCTGGCGTGGTGGATCCGGGATGCAGCCTTCGAAGCGAGGTGCGGTTCCATCCCCGCTCCCCTAGCAAGATGCAGGTCTCCCCTGCTTGCCTGAGCTGCTCTCGTCGTCACGTCCTTGTGCTGTGCTGGCAGGGCAGCAGTGTTGATGCTGATGTAGAGGGCAGCCAGAAGCCTCTACCCTTCAGTTTCCGTGAGGTCGGGGTGATTTTAGGTCTGCGTGTTTGTTCCCTGCCTCAACCAGGAGCCCAAGGCACAGCTGGCTCAGCGGCGGGGTGGACAGGGCACCCGCGAGGCCTGGAGCTCGCCGTGGCCAAGCGATCCTTGAAGTCCGTCCGCTTGGCTCGTGGACAGAGCCAAGATGGTCCTGGGCCAGGTTTCAGAGGGAAATCTCAGTTACGGCATTTGTGGCATTAGGAAATGGTGCTGGGCTCCTGCGAGGCTTTGGGAACGCGGCCTGGAGGGGCTCAGCGGAGGCTACGTCTGGAGGCTGCGCAACACCGGGGCGGCCCTTCCACTGGCCTCTGGCCTCCCTGGTGTTGCAGAGGTGGGAATGTGATGCTGGGGATAACTTCCATGATGGATAGGGCTGAGAAAACACCCACACAAGGTCCAATGGGACCGAGCACGGCCTCTTCCTCAGCTCTTCCTCAGTCTCCCCGCAAGGAGGAATTGCGGGTTGTGCTTGTGGCTTTCCTTCCCGCCACATCTTTGGTCAATTCTGGTTTCAAGATCGAACCAAGGAACGTGGAGTTTCTCCTCCTCCTGCCTCAGCTGGATGTAGCATCTGCTCGTTGTGATGAGAGCCGTCCTAGAGCCCGACCTTGGGGACGGCGTGCCAGTCCCGCGTGGAGGGCCCCGGGGGAAGAGCGCCTGCTTGGCGCATATGCAGGCTCCGAGTTTGTGTCTGTGGTTGGGGCTCTGTGGTGTTTTGGATCAAAGGCTCCTCCAGCTTCTGGCTGAGAAAGGGAGGCCTGTTCCTCCGTTCTCCAGGAACGCCGCCACAGGCTGCGGGGAGCCCGGGGCTGTGTAGGTCGTGCTGGTCTGTCGCGTTTGATCCCTGAGCCTGGGAGGGACGAGCCGCGTGGCCGAGCGCTTCCGCGCGTGGCACTGCGTGAGCTTTTCAGTGGAGCAGCAGGTACCGGTGCCCCGGGCACGCTTTGGGTCTGGCGCCGCTGCCCGGGCTGACCCGGGTGGGCATCCCGGTGCCGGCACGTGTGGCGTTTGCATCGTGGCCATCGCTCGGTGCGACCTGCGTAGGCTCGAGGCTGAGCTGATCTCCAGGAAACCAAGGCAGCATCTGCCAGGGTATTTCCGAGGTGTCGAGAGCCTCCTGCTTTCTACCGAAGCTCCTTCTCCCACGGCAGCGCGGAGAGGCTCCGACAGGCTCGGTCGGGTGAGGACAGCTCTGAAGAGCTCTGTTCATTCCTGCAAATTGGCTCGAGATGATGGCAAATGAGCCCGCCCCGGGCAGCCATGACGAGATGGCTCTCGGTGCCCGAACTGGCTGAATTTGAAGCGGGAGCCCAGGCACATTGAGCCCCATCTCCCTTTGAGTCCTGGAGAAGCCCTGGCTTCAGGAGGAGCCCCATTTGCTGGTGCAGCATAGGAACTCCCTGAGGCTTGTGGAGCTGGAGATGTCGTCTTGAGACGTGCGGTGAGCGGGGACGTGGGTCCAATCGTGTTGGGGACTCTGTTTTCGGGAGCAGGCGGAGGTTGCCCATGGCTGGAGCCCATTGGCAAGGCTCATGAGGGTGACGTGCGCCTAATTGAAAGCCGTGCTTGATGAGCCCACCCTGCTGCAAAACCCGCCGTGCAAAGAGACCCCGTCCTGAAGCTGCCCTTGGGGACGTCCACCCTCATCCCTGATGCCAAGGGATGGCCAGATGCCTTTGGAGCGGCGAGCACAGCAGGATTGCTGGCGGATTTGCCACTTATAGGACTAATCGGTCTCCACCCACGGTGCTGCTGCCTGGCGCTCGCCCGCCTGGGTGGATCTCGGTGTCCCCGCTCTCGCTTTGCTGTGAGACGGAGGGGTTTCCCCAGCATTCCGAGAGAAAATCTTGCAGCTTTGAGACGAATGCGGGACTGGACAGCCCAGAGAGATTCCTGGTTTCTGGCAATGGGTGGAGCACCAGAGGCGCTGGCTGCAGGAGAGCTTAGTGCAAGCTTAGTAAGACCATGGCTTGTGGAAGCATCCCCGACATCTACTTGGGTTTCTGGGCTGGTTCTTGGTGTCTTGCTGCAGTTCAGACCTCCCGCTCCAGGCAGGGGCTCTGTGTTGGAGCCACAGTGCTCAGATTAACCTTGGGCAACCTTGGGCTGCACTTGCCATACGGAGCCTTGGTGAGCTGGCTTGTGAGGGCTGGATGCTGCAAGGTCGGTGTTGTAAACCTCTTGTGGTGGCACGTTTGCTGAAATAGGTAATTTCCCAACATCTGGAGACTTTTGGGCTTCCTGTGGTGGCACTGGGGACTATCTGTCCAGGGTCAGATGAGGACAACATCTGGGGTGGCGAGATCAGGAACTTAGCCCCATTGAAATGATCATTTCTTATATAGGGTTGCAGGCTGAGCTGCCTGTTGTACCATTGAGTTTCACCGTTGATTCCCAGCCTTAACCAAGCCTACCACGACTTGGCACATCCCTGATGGTCTCTGTGGTGAATGTGCTGAGTGGAGCTTGGAGACGTGCAGAGCAGGGAGTGGTTTGATAGCAGAGAGGGGCTTGCGCTGTCTCATCTACGCCAAGGCTGAGTGGGTTTAGCTCTGGATGCATCTCAAGCCTCCGACATCTGGTCCAGATCCTTCTTGCTTGGCTCCTGGTGTGACCCACACAGGTAAAACCTTCTCCAAGGGTGACAGTCACTTGGCGTGTTCCACAAATTGACTCCTATGGGAGAGATGATCCCTGGGATGGACCCCCAGCTCAGGAGAGCTGGCTGCAAGCCCTGCTAGGTCAGGTCAGTGAGGCTGAGAGGGAGACTTGTTCTCTGTTGCTGTAGGAGGCCTTGCAGAGGGCAGGATGGCTTCTCCACACTCTTTTGAGGAGCCTTTTGGCATTAGAGGCATCAGTCTGAGCCATTTTGCCCTGGGGACAGGGTGGCAGGGGAAGACCCGCTCGCTTGGTTCGTGCTGACGGGTGGACGCGGCGTGAGCCGCGCTGACTCCCGGCCTCTGCACGTCTTGTTCTTGATGAACCGTTGACCTGTGCTCCAAAGGCTGTTCAGCCGCTGACTAACCCGCGTGCTCTGCTCCACCAAACACGATGCCTTGCCAAGGTTTTCTGCATCCTTGGTCTCTGCACCCGAATATTCATTTCCACTGCACGTTCCTCCTGCCCAGCGTGTACACAGGCTGTAGTGTGATGTTGGCCAAAATTACAATTTATTTAGTAGTGGCCAAATGCTACCTCTCATTTGGTTGCTGCAGCTGTGTCACCCGCTTGATGACACCGAAGCATTTGCAGAGCTGGTAGCGACGCAGCCGGGTCTGAAGCGGAGCCACTTACGCAAGACGGGAGAGGTCACTGGGATGCAACAACCACATGTGCTTTGTAGAGGCTATTTCCAACATCCAAATTATACCTTGCACATCCACCAGAGAGGCCGAGGCTTCTCATCAAAGCTGCATGGCAGCTGGGTTTGCTAATTACCCGCGCCGAGCACGGCGCAAGGCGGCCGGCGCGGTGGGAGCCGCGGCAGGGAGCTCGCCCGGTGCCTGGCGCCGGGTGCTGGGGCTTGCCGGGACCCTGGGCCATGGCTGCACTTAGCAAGAAGTCCCTAGAGCGCAGCCAAGATCCTGCAGTTACTTGGTGCAGCCCTTTCCTTGGCCATCTCTTGTTGCGGGTGCCTCTTAAGTGGCTGCTAATGGGTGTAAGTGGAGCCCGAAGGGTTTCGGTGGGCCAAGCACGTCCATGTGTGGTCCCAGGAGTAAGGGCAGTACCTAAAATCTTTGCTCCAGGAGCCTCTGTGGCCTTGCCCAGGGCTGCAGGGGCTGGGGCAGCGATAACCCACAGCAGCGCTCGGCCGTGGGCCCTGCTCAGCCCTTGGATGTGCAGCTGAACCTCCCGCACGGCGCTGCCCTGTGGAGGGGGGACGGGGTGACCCGGTCCTCCCGTGGGTGACACCATGGCCAGAAATAACCTCTGGGGAGAAGAAGCTTTCCTGGGCCTGGGGTATCCCAAGGCTGGCAGCTGGCTGGGCAGCGGGTGCCAGGGGCTCCATCTGCCATGGGGAGAGGAACCAAAGGGCTGGTAAGGACAAATGCCCCCCTTTGAGGGTGGGATCCTCCCGTTGCATGAGACTGTGGTTGGTTAAACCCCCGCCGGCGCAGGAAAGGCGCTTGCCTGATGTCTGGTGCGTTCCCAGTCCGGGTGGAGATGTTCTCACCAGGATATCCCTTCCCAACTAGATCCTGGGAACAGATCCCCTCGTGATTAGCTTCCCCGCTGGCCGGGCACATGGTACACGATTAAAAGGGGTATCTCTACCTCCCTACTTCCCTCGCTGTTTAATTGAGCGCTAATGAGGTCCATCGCAGCTCTCCGCGGGAGGGAGCGAGGAGGTCAGACACCAAGTAGCTCCCTGCAGCCCTGGGAGCAGATTATTGCCTTGTAAAGCAATGCAACTGCGCAGCTATCGCTATTACGGTTGTGCTATTGCTCTCCTAAGACCCCTGCGTGATGGTGCCCTTGTGATAAGCTGTGACGGCTGCGGTGATTTGGGAGAAGCTTTAGAAGTGCAGCCCGAGGACCACGGAGCTGGTCGGGAAGCGCTGTGTCCCGACAGTGATGGTAGTGCGAACAGGGAAAAACCCAGGTTTCTATTTCAAAGATTGTCGTGAAAAAGCAACCGTGCAATCACTTAAATGCAAAGATAGTTGGAGACACATTGCCAAAACATTTTTCCCCTGAAGAACCTGGAAAAAATGCTGTAGAAATAGAGCTTTCTCAGTGACTATATTTTGTCCCCAAATCCAGTATTTGTCCACTGAGGAAAATGCATGAATGAATGAAAAAAAAATTACACAACTCCATTTCCTCTGGGCTGTTGTGAGTGACTCATATCAGGCTGACATGGGCAGGATGCCCGGGAAATGCTCTTCAGGATCTGTTGGTGGGACGTGATCTCGGGCACTGTCCCCGTGAGACCTTGCTCCTCTTGGAGCAGCGGCCCAGGGGAGCCGGGATCGCTTCCTCGGGGAGAAGGGCACTCGAGTGCCTGCCAGGTTGAGCTGCCTTGTCAATGGTGCCCTTGTGGCTTGGGTGGCACCCAGAGAATCTATCACAGAATCATTATGGTTGGAAAAGGCCTTCAGGATCATCGAGTCCAACCATAACCCCTTCAACACCACCCTGCTAAGCCATGTCCCCAAGGCTCATCCGCACCCGTGTCAGGTGCTGCTGCCGTGGAGTCCCCTCACGCTGCCCCGTGTCCCCAGCTTCACTCCTCTGCTCTGCCCTCGCCTGCTCGCCCTGCAGTGGGTTGTGTCTGTGCCAGCAGCCCCTTCCCCAGCACAAACCCTCTCTCCCCCTGCCCCGTTGCATCCGTCTGCGTTACCAGCCCGTTGGCTTCACGGTGCAGGGCGGCAGTTTTCCCCCCTTGCTCCCTGCACATGGTCCTGTTGGGCTCAACCTCATTAGAGTCTCTGGGAGAGGCGCTTGGCCAACTCCTTCACCTGGGGAGATCTGTTCCAGGTCACTGCAGAGCCAGAGATTGCGGCCTTCAAGGTGCATAAGCTTTGAGTGACGCCAACCCTTCGTGACAGCCCATCTGCCGTGACTAGCGTGTGGCTCCCTGGTTGCCTTGGCTGGGCCAGGCAGTTTTCTGCGTGGATGAGCTCCTGGGGACACGTGCCAGCGCTCCCGGGGCCAGGGCCATGTTGGATGTGGTGCCGTGGCCTTGCTGGGCCCCCAGGGGGTCCTGTGCGTGTGGTGGAGCGTGTGTGCGTGGTGGAGCGGCCACGTCCCACGTGCCGGAGCGCCTATGGGGCCGGTGGCAGCTGCCACGAGCACTGACACCAGCCGGGGGTGAAGCCCGAGAGGTCTTTGTGCCCCGGCACATCGGTGGTGGAGGTGGCTGCGGCTCGGTGGGACGCCGTGCCGGGTGGCGCGGGGACGGCCCCGTCTTTGGGGGTTCGTGTAGCCCTCGTGGGTTTCCCTCGCAGAGCCGCGGTAACGCGGGCAGCGGATCCCGCTCGATTCTGCCGGATCCCCTCTCCTGCAAAGTCATGTCCTCCGCGGGGAGGAAGGGGAGGAAGGGGAGGGGTTGCGGCAGCGCAGCGGCTGCTCCGGCTTGGAAGCGGGGGAGCTCCGGGGAAGCGGAGGCCTGCGGAGCGGGGAGGCGCGTGGGGCTGGGGGCGCCTCGGCGCTGCAATGCAGGGGCTGCTGCAATGCGGGGCTGCCGTTCGGAGCGCGCGGATGTGGATGAGCCCGTGCCGGAGCGGCGGTGACGCCGGCGAGCAGCGCCCGGCGCTCCCGCGGGTCCCTCCGCTTCCCTCTAGTCCCTTCCTTGCGCCGTGCTGCGCTTCCCTCGAGTGTCCCTCGCCATCCGGGCCCTGCCGCCCGCCTGAGCGAGGCCGCAATGTCCTGATTAACGCGGGCGGAGGGGGAGGTTGGTCCCGCGCCACAAGGAGCCCCTGGCAGCCGCGGAGGGCAGCGGGGGCAGAGCAGGACGGTTCCTGGCCCGGTGGAGTGGGCGGCCTCGCGCCGGGGGCACTGCGGGCTCCTCGGCGGGATGCGCGAGCCGACCCCGGAGCCCGTGCCGGGGTTGGCCTGTGCGTGCCGGGGGGACACTGGCCCTGCGGCCCCCTCTGTGCGTGCGGGAATGTGCCCGGTGTGCGCGCCGGCTCCAGCGCCCGCGGGCCGCAGGGTCCCCCCGATGCCCTGTGTAGGCTCTGCGAGCGCCCGCTCGGTTCACACCCCTCCTTGGTTTCGCATCAGCGTCGTCGTCTTAAACTCCCTAAGAGCTGAGCAATTTGTGATCCTCTTGGTGGGCGACTTATCCACTAGGATCTGGCCTCAAGCATCCACCTGGAGTTACAGAAGGGATTGATGGAAAATCCAGGCTTTGAGCCTTACTTTCTAAGGTGTAGTCGCAGGGCTGCTCTGTCAGCTCGCGTTTGCCCTTGTTTTATCTCATCCAGGAGCAATGCAAGTGAGTGAGGATGTTACTGCTTTATGGTGGGCTGGCAAGAAGGAGGGACCTGCTGAAGGTCAAAGAAGAGCCGGCTTTCGTGTTGCAGTTTCCAGAATTAGAGCTCAACATTTCCCGCTGCGCGTTGCGCTCGCAAAGCTGCGATTCCCTCGACAGGTTGCGAGCCCGACCTGCAGCCGCAGGTGAAGCCGCGCGAGGCCGGGCTCCCTGCCAGCCTCCTTGGCTCGGCAGCCGCTTGGCTGCAGCCTGGGAACCTCTCCTGCGCGCGGAGCTGGATGTGCTGCGCGGGGCTGAGGTCCTCTCCAGGTCCGGGGAGCTGCTGGAGCTGGTGGTGGTTCTTGTGGGAGCCAGGAAAATGGGAAGAGCGATGCTTTGAAGAGCGAAGCCCTTGGAGTGTGAGCAGGAGGTGGTAATTGCGGTGCGGCAGAGGGATAAGCGGTGCCTTTAGCACCAGTAAAAGCCTGAACCGCTTTTATTTCCAGTGCCAGACCTTGGCAGAGGTTTTCTGACAGTGTCTCTGGATGGAGAGGGATGTTTGCAGTGACCCAGCCTGGTCGGCTCATCCGTGGTGCTGCCACTGCTGGGAGCAGCCCCGTTGGCGCAGACGCTCCAGTAAAGCCACCAGACCAGTTCCTTCAACAGGGGTCTTCCAAAATGTGCCGGATCCCAGCCCTTGCTGGGGTGCTGGGAGCCTGCACAGGCTTCACGTTGAGCTTCGGTGAAGCTTCCACCCTCGTGCTTCTCCTGCGGGGCCCGAACGCCCCTGGTGCCATCCCCGTCCTCAGCCTCTGCGCTGGAGAGCCGGGCTCGGAGCGCCGCAGTGAATCACGTTCAAAGCTGAGATTCAGGTACCGCTCCGTCGCTGGCTATTTATAGATGTGAAAGCTTTCAACATCGCTGAGGGCTGGGAATAACTCCCTGATTAGACAGCTCTCAAAATCACACGCCTATTGCCCATGCGCATCGTGATGTTCTCAGACTCCCTGCGTGTTGGTGTAGGGTACGTTTTGGTCGTGTGCCAGCCCAAATTGCAGCGAGGAGGATTTTCACCCTGTGGGTTTTTTTTTCTTTTTTTTTTTTCTCCTTCTTCCAATGCCAAATTACTGCTGTCAGCACGCTGCATTCAGTGGAGAGAGTGTGATATGGAGCTGGTGCTGCCGGCGCTCTGGACCAGCCTTCATGAGGGCTTGAGCTGGTGCTGGGGTGGCCTCGTCTGTGGATCAGTCGCTTCCGTCGCGTTGCAGACGGGATCTTCTGGTGGGAGGCAAATGGTGGGGACGTCTTCACGCTCCCATAAAACCATAAGGCTCCAAGCTGGTGCCTTATGAGGCACGCAGGGACATGGTTTATCAGGAATGGTGTTGAAGGGCTTACGGTTGGACTCGATCTTGAAGGTCTTTTCCAACCATTAGGATTCTTATGCTTCCTCTTCTCAGCGTTTGGGTGGCAGCGTCTCCATTTTTCCCATCGCCTTGAAATCGTGCCAGGCTCCCTACCATTCCCCTTCATTTCCTAGCCCAGCCACAGGGACACGTGGGCGCTGACAGCCGGGGATGTGCTCCTGAATCCAGGGCAAAGGAACCTGCTCTTCAGACCGGGACCTACAATGTTGAAACTCATCTCTTTAATGAGCCCCTCAGGCCGGGAGCGTTAGGCGCTGTCACGGTGTTTCCAGCTCATTTTATTTCTGACTGGCATTATATTTCCAAGCTGATGGAGATGCATGGAAGAATAGAGAGTGGCTAATTCGCATAGATCGCCGCGGTGCGGGAGCTCCCGGAGGCAGAACGGGGCTGGTGTAAAACAGACCATGGGCCATCTCATGGGGTGAGCACGTTCCTGCCCGGTGTCTCCTGGCTCTGGCCCATGGGGAGGATGTTCTGGGATGCTCTCCCTGCCTGGGAGTGCCCTGATCCTCCCTCCAAAAGCTCTTCCCGGTCCACTTTGGTGCCTCAATGGGAGAAGATGACTTTGGAGTGAGTGCAGCATCCGGTCTCCAGCAAACCGTGTGCATGTAGAGCAGGACCAGTGCAAAGGTGCTGTGGCCACCACAGCCCAGACCGGCTTTGCAGCCTCTTCGTCCCTTGCTTTTCACCACGCCAGCCCACGACCAGAGGAAGCTCCGAGCTCCTAACGCTCACGGCACAGCAAAGGCAGGGGGAAATAACGAAGTTCCGCTTCCTCCGCATCCTGGCAGGGGAGAAGGCAAGACCGTGTCCCGGAAAGCTCGCTCCTAACCTTCGCTTGCAGGGAAGGGCCTGTGCCCATTCCCGAGGAGCCGGCCTCGCTCCGGAGCCGCCTCTGCTGGGCTTTGTGCAGCTGCAAAACGAATGTTCAGAGTTAATTGATTCCTGCTCTTTTGGCATTCACCGATTTTGGTTTCCCGTCCCAGGCCGCTGTTGGATCGGTGGAGGTGAAGCCTTGAAGGTGAATAGTTGTGGTGAGCAGCCTCCGGCTGCCGTTGGCCTTGGGAGGAAGGTGGCTGCCCCCAAGCCTCCCCCAAACCCCAGATTTGTTATAAATCAGAGCAAAAACCCACCACTTTCAGAGAACAGGAACCACCCTGGCCAAGCCGCACATTGGACCTTAAGCTGGGCAAAGACAACGTGTCCTGGGAGCAGAGATGCCAGCGTGGGGCTGTACCCAAGAGTGGCATTGGCTCCTGGTCGCTTGTGGCGGTGGTTCCTCATGAAGAACGTGCACGTAGATTTGATCTGGGGTCAAAATTCTGCCTCTTCTGGAGATCTTGGTGCCTTCTCGCTGGCTAAGGGGGAGAACCAGAGTTTGCCTGACTCGGAGATGTAACCCAGGGCTGTAGAGAGCCGGGGAACTTGCAGATCATGAGTCTTTTTGTCTTTGGCAAATTCCAGCTTGACAGCTCATTTGTGGTTGATTTGAAGTTGGATACAGCATTTCTTGGACTTCCTCTCGCCCAACTGCCGAGTGCTGTTACTGTGAGCGTTGAACAGCTTCTCTGTTTCACCCCAAAGCCGACTGCGTCTTGGCCCTGCAGGGAACAGCGTCATCAGAAGCAAAGTCACAGATCTCCTGCCCTTTGGCCCTGCTCAGAGAGTGTCCAAAACTGCTGACTGGCCAGAACGGGGCATGGGGACGATTCCTGCTACTGTGGATGGTCCCAACCTTTCTTCCCTACATGAGAGCATAAAGAGCACGGCCCATCGTGCCAGTTCGAGTAACCCCTGGCCAGTGTAACCACAGAATGGCAGCAACCCTGGGGCTGGTGGCTTTTTAGGGACCAGAATGGCCCCCTGCGGTTTGGGGAACCCGGGAGGTGCAGAGCTGCTGTCCTTGAGAGCTGATTTAGCACCATTTCCTTCCACGAGGGTGAGAACTTCTGGAAGCAGACAGATACCTGGGCAGGGACACCTTCAGCCATCTCATTTTCATTTGCCCAAACCTTTTTAAGTTGCGTTTTTGCTGGGCTGAGCAGAGTCTCGGTGCTGCTGGAACTTAAGCCCTAATATCTATCATCCAGCTACGCTCTGCAGAGCACTCAGCGCCTTTTTCTTTTTTTTCCTTTTTTTGCTCTTTGCAGTTTAGTTTTCCAAGTTGAGATTATTGACATCTGCTCCCAGATGGAGAACATGTGGCCGGTTCCTGCAAGGGGAGGGGAAGGGCCTTTCCCCACGAAGCAGCATGGGGGATGAGCAAGGGAACGTGGTCCCGGAGCCTGCGGGATGCTCCTTCGGCCCGCGCGCTCCAGGCTCGCCGGGCTCCTCGGGAAGCCTCTGTGAGCAGAGTTTGCACCTTGGCATTGCTTGCCCGGGGCAGTCGCCTCCGTCGTGGCTCTTAGTGGTGGGGAAATCGCAGCAATCTGGAGGCAGGATTGATCTCAGCTCGGCCGCTGTTTGCGTTCGCAGCCGCGCTGCTCTCCACGGAGAAACCGAAGAGCGAGTCATAAACTTTCCACCCTGATTCTGATTTTTTTTTTGCCCCTAGGGTGAATGATCATTGTACAAAAACACGGTGGAGCTCTGGGGGTTCCGCAGAGCAGTCCCGCGTCGCACGAGCTGGCGGGCGCTCGCGGCAAGCGAGGAGGAGGCAAACCCGGAGCTCGGGGGCAGAAAGATGAATTTGCAAAGCAGCTTTTCCAGCCTCGCCTTCCCCAGCGGAGCACAGTAGAGAGCCTAAAACTATCCTGTCATTTTCCAAAAGCGGCCGCAGCGGAGACCACGCGGGGTAAAGCGGCTCCCCGCACCGCGTCCTCCCCGCGCCCTCCCTGATGTTTCTTCAGGGGGCAGAGGTGCTGATTTGTTTTGTTGCTAAGATTCTTGTTCCCTTCGTGAGAACAAAGCAAATTTTGCTTGGATTCGATTCTCTATAGCTTCAAAGCCGAGTCGGCTCCGGGGCTGCCAACTCCTTTTCGCATGGCGAGGGAGAGCCCTGTTTTCCATCCCGAGCAGCCCCGGGGTCGCGGCTCCATCGCCCCCTCCCAAACAATAGTTGGAGCCGGACGCCGGCGTCCTGGAAGCGCCGGGCTGCGGCTGCGCCAGGCGACGCGCCGGGTGCCAGAGCCCGCGCGGGGGGAGGGAAGAAGGAAAGGAAAAAAAAAAAAAAAGGAGGAGGAAGGAAAACTTGCTCCGATGGGATGTTTCCAAGGAGATCATGCTAATGATCTCTCATTTCCGCGCAGCTTCTCAGCCCTCACGCGGCGCTCTCCGGCGCGAGCTCTCGGTGCGCTCGGCGGGGCTGCTGCCGCGGCCGCCCGTAGAACACGCGGCTCCCGGGGAGCTCTGGTGTCGCCTCGATGGGAACGAGCGGTTCCTGCAACGCCGTTACCAAAGCAGATTTAACCTCCCCGTTTTTCTGCATCCTGATTTTGGTATCTGCAATGGCAACCGCGCTAGCGCGGGGTAGCAACCACGCAGCCGGGTAGCAGCGCCCTGGTTAAAGCTCCTTTTTGTCCCCAAATCAGCGTCACGTGAGAGATATGCATCGAACGAGCTTGCATCGGCCTGGACACGCGCTGGCACCCGGCTCCTAGGAGCTTTGTGACGAGCTGCTCAGGCCTCTGCGCGCTCAGCTGGGAGCCGGCTCTGCGGCTGGGGCCGAGGGGGTTTTTTCCTGGCTCATCCGTCTGGGCCTGCGGCTGAGGCCGGGTGCTGGGCTGGACCCGCAGCCCGGGAGCGCGGGAGGGCGGTTCATCCTTCCGATCGCCTCTGGGTTTCCAAATGGGAGGAAGTCGGGCTGCTTCTCCGCTGCTCGGGGATGTTTTTGCTCAGGGTTGCGAAAGTCGCTCTTTTTAGGCCTGCTTTGTTTTCTTTCCCTTTTCCTGACATATATTTTTCCCTGCATTTTTAAGCTACAGCATGGGGAGGAGACGGGAAAACTGGGAAGAGGAAGTGGAGGGAAAAAAAGTCTGCTCCGGGATTTGCACAACCTCCGGTGCCTTTTTCTGTCCGTCTGTAGGAAGAACAGGGTCAGCAGCACAGCCATCCCTAGAAGGGGGTAGCAGTGGTTTGCATGGGGGTGGCTGGGAGCGGGATGTGTTTTCCTCGTCGTTCCACAGCAGAGACCAAGTGTCCCAGCAGTGCGGTGGGACACGGGGATGTTGCAGCCAGAGCACGATCCTGAGCAGCCACCTGGCTTGGCTTGAGTGAAGAGGGGCAAGATCTGCGGCCAAATTCAAGCCCCTTTTCTTCCAGCCCAATCCCGGACTTGCTGTGAGGAGGGTAAAGGTGCCTGGAAAGAGGAGGAAGGAGAGTTGGAGCCAAGTGAAGGTGGCCAAGGAGACCTCACACAGTTGAGCACTACCAGCGAGCCCTTTGCCAAAACCCCATCGACCGGGAGGGCTTGTCCTGCTTCATAAACCAGATTTATGCCTGACACTGCTACATCGTGTTGGCTTTGCAGAGCGCCTCTCGCTTCTGACCTGCCAAAGACCTGCGAACGATCTGAACCGGTGCTGAACCGATGCAATGTCTTTCCATTGCTCTTTTTTTTCCCCCTCTTCTCTTAATTTTCTTTTCTTGGTTTTTCTCTTTTTTTCCCCCTGTTGGGCTTTATCCGTCAGGCGTTTTCCGCCCGATGGCCGGCGGTGGCGTCTCCGCGCTGGTGCGGAGCTGCCTTCCCTGCCCCGCGCGCCTCCTGCGAGCTGGAAGCGAATCCAGCAGAAGACAAATCGCTTCCTTGTTTGAGTGCCTTTTGGCTGATGCTTTCCCCCCGAAGCTGCAGCGCTGGCTCAGTTTCGCTTGCAGCGATCGTGGCTCCGCTTTGTGTTTGGACGGTCCCCCGGAGCAAATTTTGGCGAGCGAAGCTCAAGAAAAAAAAAGAAGAAACCGCTGCAACTCTGTTTCCCACGGTGCTCGCCCGACGCCGCTCTGCTGCCTGCAGGGCAAACGTAGACGCGTGTTCGAGGTGTGTGGGGATTCATCCCGGTTGTGGTCCTGCTGGAGGTCCCTCTGCAACGTCCTCGGAGGCTCCTGTCCCGGCGGAGAGCGGAGCCTGTGACAGCTCTCGACCCCGAGACCTTCTCCGTGGAGGTGTCTGCATATGTGTAACGTGGCCTGTCCCTGCTCTGGAGGGCTCTTGGTGGCGGATGTCCCCGTGGATGGGACTGTGGTGAGCAAACCCTTGCAGATACCTGCAAGAGCAGGAGCAAGCGGAGCTGGCGGTGACGAATATCCCCGTCAGGGGCAGAGCAGGCTCCTGCGAACGTGTGTCCTCGCCTGTTCCCCAGGGCAGGGAGCTCACCAGGATCCCGTTCCCCCGGCAGCTCCAATGTGCAAGTCTAAGGGCCGGATCCGCTCTGCGGGGAGCGGCGCTGAAACCACCATCGTGTCTTCTGGGTAGCGACGGCCCCCTGGAGCCGCCTCCCCAGGCATCGCCCCTGCCGCAAATCCAGCTGCAGCAAAACAGCCTCTATCCCGGCGGTTCCTTCCCCGGGCTGGTCCCGTGTGTCCCAGCGGGGCCGCCCGGCCGTGCTGTCCTCCCGTGTGGGCACAACCCCGTTTGGATGAAGCGAAGGAGGAGGGTTGGATCCTTGTTGGGATGCGGAAGTCTCATGGGGAATAGTTGCTTTTTACCGTGGCAGACTCCAGGGTTTTTTTTTGAAGGAAAGAGCTAGGAATGGTTCGGTTTGGTGCCATAGCATTAACAACTCTACTTTAGAGCCCTAAGAGCCCTAGAGCATACGGGAGCCATCCCATGCACTTCCCGGGGAGCGTGCAGCCCCAGCGATGTGGCCGTGACACCCGTGATGACTGTGGGTCGAAGAGCCCCTTCCCTTGATGTCTTCTCTTCTGGCCAAGAG
Source organism: Tinamus guttatus (assembly GCF_059628265.1). Lineage (NCBI taxonomy): Eukaryota > Metazoa > Chordata > Aves > Tinamiformes > Tinamidae > Tinamus > Tinamus guttatus. The sequence continues at coordinate 662,204 of NW_028289097.1, read as the reverse complement.
GCTCCGTGGGCTCTGGGGCCTCAGGGTGGGACTCAGCCCATCTGCGAAGGAAATGGGAACTTCTATCAGAGCAAGGTTAAAGAACAGGAATCGTCTCCTTTGCATCGAGCGGCCCCCTGTGCCGCCCTTCGCCTCTGTGTCCCCAAGGGGAAATCGGCGACGCTCCAAATAGGCAATTTATTCCTCCGAGTCGCACACCCTGCGAAGGGAGCTCCAGGCGCTGCAATTAAAACAAGTTTGCGCTAACGGCGCTGGCTCTTGAGCTGCTGGAGCATTTGGTGGGGCCGAGCACAGATGGGTAGTGCTCTGAGTCGCTGCCCCGCCGGCGAAGAAACAGGTTCTCTGTGGCCTCGGGGATGCTGGAAAGCTCTGGCAGGCAGAAGGATGAAATCGTTGGGGTCACAGAGGCCATTGTGGGGGCTTTCTGCAAATTTGGGTGACCTTGGAGCAGGAGGAGCGGGATGGAGGGGGTGGGACCTCATTTGAGAGAGAAGGAGGCTCTGATGGGTGATTGGGGGGTGCCTCATCCTGCTCCAGGGCTTTCCATGGCAGTAACTCCTTCCATTCCCCCCCGCCACTGCCAGGACGTTGCTCGCGCGGCTCTAGCAGCATCTGTCAGACCCGCTCCCCCTCGCCGGCCTTGGCGCTCCTGGTACAGGGGGACCCGTGGGCCCCCGGCCGAGCCCCACATCAATTAATCATCAGCCGAAAAATTAGCATCGCGGCAGGACGCTTTGGAAGGGAACGGTTCCCCAGATGGAAGTGAAACCAGCCCCGCTTCTCCCCCTGCTCCCATCGGACGTGGTGACAATGGAGCCACCAACGAGCCTGGAATTAATTTGAGCCACGCTGGTTCCCCAGGGCCAGGCGAGCCCCAGGAAAAGCTGCTTCCAGCCCTGACTCAGCTGTCGGGGGCTCTTGCGGGACACGCTGGGGCCCAGCACGCACCCTCCTGCAGCCATCCCGCTGCATATGCGGACACGGTGCTGCCCGCAGCCCTCGCTGCCTGCCCGGCATCTCCCCAGCAGACCCCTGAGCTGGAGGCCTCTGGATCCTGCTCTCCAGGATGCGACTGGAGAAGCCGGGAGCTTCCTGGGAGCTGGTCCCGGCGCCCCACACGTCAGGGGGGGATTTTGCATGGCTGCAAAGGACCCGCGGGGGCTGCTCTGCTGCCGGCCGGCCCGACCAAGCAGAGCCCAACCGCGGCGAATTGTGTTTGCAACGCGCTGCTCGGCACCGAGCTCGCTGTCACGAGGAGCGCGGACAAAAGGCTCCCTGTTCGCCTCGTCCCACTGGGTGCAATTCCAACAGCTAAAAAGCAAATGTGAGTTGTTTGTCCCTGCAAACATAAAGCTGCCCTGAGCATGGCCCTGTCCCAGCCGTGGACGGGGAGCTTGGCTCTGGGAACGCCGTAGAGGAGCCAGCGCGTGCCAGGAGCTGCCGGGCACGGACCCTGGGCATGGAGCGACGTGCGGGGCCGTGGCTGGAGCAGGAAGGTGCTGCGAGGAGAGGGTTCGTGGAGGGGCAAAGGCCATTCCATCCCCTGCGCCGCTGGGAGGTCGTCCTCCCTCGCTTCTCCCACCCGGACCACGGGAGATCTAACGGTGCAGGCGCTGCTGCAAAGTCACCGGCAGCGGAGGAGGCCGGTGGTGCCGCCACCCGGCTCCGGGCACGGACAGCCCCGGCGCGGCTGCAATAACGGGGCCATTGAGGCGGGCGGTGAGCGCCAGGGCCCCGCTCCGAACAAGAGCGCTCTGTGGCCGCCGCCAGCAGCTCTGTGGGGGCCTGTGTTGCTTCAACCCCCCCAAATTCGTTTGCGAGGCCTCTGAGGCCACCCTTGCTGCTGCCCGGGAGCATCTCCAGCCTCCTTTCCTGAGCCTGGACCCGCTCGGTGCCTCCATGTGGATGCCTCTGGGGTTGGCGTTTCGGGATGGGGAGAGGCACCACGGGGATGCTGACGGCTTCCCCGGGAGCGGGGATGCCCAGCTGCGCGGCACAGCTGGAGGGCACCGAAGCGGTTAAGTGAAGGGCCGGCTTGTGCTCCCGGAGAGCCGCGGTTCCTCCCTTTGATGGCTGAATCGGCCCATTGCCTCCGCCGCATAAAGCCCCATTGAGGCCCGGGCGCGCAGGCGCGCGGCTCCGTCGCCTCCCGCTTCCGCTGCGCCGGAGCGGGATCAGGTGAAATCGCTATGGCAACGAGTGGATGGCAGCGAGTCCCGTTGCCTTGGAGATGGGGCAGGGGAAAGCAAAAAAAAGAAAAAAAAATCAAGAAAAGAAGAAAACCCACCACCCCCTAAAAAAGGAGCCATCTGGAATTTCGGATTTCACCGCGTCCCTCCTTGGTGCCGTGACACCGTGGGGCTTGTGGGGCCGCATGGGCCGTGGGTGTTGGTGCCAACGGGCTCTTCGCGGGGTGCTGGGGCACCTGGGTTGGTACAGGGGGGAGCAGTGATCCATGTCCCCGTCCTTCCCTGCCGGCGCGGACATTCCCCCTGTGCCCTTGGGGACAGCTCTTCCCCCCACGCCGCAGCGCAGGGGACGGCGGTGCTGGGCCTGGCGACGCTCTGATGGTCCCAGACCCCCCGGTGCCCTCCTGGTGGCACTGGAGCAGGGGGGGATTTCCCAGACGTTCCCCCCATCGCTCAGCGGGGCGCGGATGGGGCCCCCGAGCACATGGAGGCCGCTGTCCTGCTGCAGGTGGGGGGATCCGGGGCCAAGCGCGGCCTCCGCTGGGAGACAAAGCGGCCCCGGGCTGCAGGCCCGGCCTGGATCCCTCCAGCGGCTTCCTTGGAAAGCCGCGCATGGGAGAGACCCAATTACCAGGATTTATGGCCGCGCCGGCCTGAGAAAGTCCAAAGCCTTTCTCAAAGCTTGGCTCGTTGAGCCGGGTTCAGGCTCCTGCTCGCTCAGCCCTGGCCTCATTAGGAGAGGGGATTCACGGGATCCGCGCGCTGCAGAAGTGCTGATTCGGCGGAAGCGGCCGCCTCGGAGCAGCGCCTCGGCGGGGGCGGCAGCGCGACGGCGTCCTGGGACGGTTCCCGCTCCCCCGGCTCCGCGCAGCCCCACAGGGCCCATGGCTGCTCCGAGGGGACCCGTGGGGCCGCTCCGGAGCCACCCGCGTTTTGTCCCGGTCTTGGCTCTCCCCAGAGGCAGGGGACGGTTTCCCATGGGCGGTGGCAGCGGGGGGGGGACGCAGGGCACAGTCAGCCCATCAGGTAACCGAGGTGCCCTCCCTGCAGGCCTCCCCGCTCCTGCTCATCCGAGTGCCTCCAAACCCCCTGGGGAAGGCACGTCCCGCTCCATCCGTCTGTCCATCTGGCCTCGGTGCACGGAAAGGGATGGATGGAAGGATGGAAGGACGTTTCAAACGCCATGTGGAGTGACACGTCCAGCCGCGAGGAGCGGGGGGCGGCCAGCGGGGCCACTCGCGGCTTGGGAATGCAGCCGCGGTTATTCCCCTGCGGCACCAGGGCACGGCAGGAGGCAGCGGATCCGCTTGGGGATTTATAGAGCTGGGCAATCCAGCTGGGCTGCAGCGGGTTCGTTGCCCCAGGATGTTGGCTTTTTCATTGCACATTTTATTAGGATTTTTTCGAAGGAATGGAGCAACCAGTTAAAACAATTTCCCTGCCCGGAGCAATTCGTTAAGGTGACCGTAGAATATTTCCGTAACGACTTGGAAATAAGATTGAGGCTTCACGGGGCAAATTCCTGCTTGCCGATCCGATCTTCCCCGGGAGTCCCTGTGGAGCTGGATGTGGATGGGGCGGGTGGGCAGGAGCGACACGGACCATGGTGCCAAGCGTGAGCCTGAGCGAGACCGGGGCCTTCGCAGCGTCCCCTCCTCCTCCTCCTCGCCCTCTCGCCTCATTGGGGCCGCTTTGCCCGGAGGCACCGGCCGCAGCCCCGGCGAGGTGGGGAAGGACAGGGGACACCGCCGGGAGGAGCAGCCCCGCTCCGGCAGCTGGGAACATCTGGTGCAGCGGCCTCGCTAAATCCGTGAGAGGAGGAATCCAGCGCTGCCGCCATTCCCACGCTCGGGCCTCTCCCAGCGGCTCCGGTTTCGTCCGGCAGCAGCTCCCGGCCCTGCTGTGCCCGGGAAGGGGCTGGAGCGCCGGGATGCCACCTGCTCCGAGCGGGTTGCTGTAGCGGTGCCAGGGGAGGCGCTGGGTGCTTTGTTTGTCCGTGTGGCCCCTTGGCCGCGGTGGGGACGGGAAAGGGAGATAGGGGGGCATTTTCAGAGGTGGCTTCTGCAGGATGGGCTTGAACCTGCTTCCTTGGACACGTCTCGCGGGCTCTTAGCGCCCGTCTCTCGTGGATCGGAGCCCGGGCGCGCGCGGCGGGGACAGGGGACCTCGGAGCGCCGGGACGTGCTGGCGGCGGCGCGGCGATGCCGCCTGCCAGGGCCACCCCGGCTGGCACCTCGGCCTGGCCGAGAGCCGGCCCGGGGCTGGCAACGCGCCTGGGGCCGTCCCTGCCGCCCTGCAGCGGGGCTCGACGGGCCTCGGCGCTCCGTGAGCGTAGCTGTCCCCCGCTGTCACTCGTGTCCGTGCTCCCAGGTCCCGGGTGCTCCTTGGAGACGCTTGCCGGGATGCCGCAAGCCGCGGAGCCTGCCCGGCATTCCCGCACGCGAGGGCCGGGGCTGCCCGGGGAATGAGTGTCCCCGTGTGCCTCCCGCTGCCCCTTCCCGGCCTCCCTCCCGGCCTCGCTGGCTGCCGCCCAGCACCTCCATCCCGGAGGAGCCGTCGTCCCCCCTCGCGGCAGCGCTCCCGTCCCTGGTGCTGGCGCTGCCAGAGGGCTGCGAGGGGGTCACCTGGCCCAGGGACTGGGTTTTTTTCTTGGTTGTTCCCAAATTTGAAGCCCCCCTGCAAGCCCAGGAGCCCCGTTGGGTCGTCTGTCCCTCGAGCCCCGCGCTTGGAGAGGCTGCAGGGCAGGAGCTGGCAGCGGTCGTGCTGCGGAGGGGCCGGGCTCACCGCAAAGCTGGGATTACGGGATGCAGCCGGAGGGATGCGGAAGCTGGAGCTGCTGCCTTTAATGCCTCGTCCTTCTCTCTCCGCAGACCCCGAATCCCAGCGGAAGAGGACGGTTCAGAACGTGCTGGACCTGCGGCAGAACCTGGAGGAGACCATGTCCAGCCTGAGAGGCTCCCAGGTGTCCCACAGGTGAGAACCGAACGGGAGGGATGGAGCCCAGGGGGGCCGAGGGGAGCAGCCCTGCTCCGGGTGAGGGAGCTGGGAGAGGGAGGCACCTCCCCTGTGCCATGGGGACCCTGCACCCGGCTGCTTGGAGAGACCCTCCCAGATCAGGTTGTGTGGAGCAGGGGCTTGGAACTGCCTGGGGACCCCCAAAACTGGAGTTAGTGAGCCCTGTCCCACACTGTATGAGTGCAGAGGAGGCTCGGGGAGGTTGTCCAGAGCTTTCTGGGGGGATTCTGTTCCCAGGAGGGCACCTCCAGATGGGGAAAGGCCACCCAAGGAGAGGCCATCAGGTGGCCCCCTCAGCTCCAGCCAGCCCTTGGCCAGCAAGGACCCGCCAGGGCCAGCGTTGACGCTGAGAGGAGCAATGTGGGGCCAGGCCAGCTCAGCGTGAGGGTCTCCAGCCTTGGGCAGAGCTGGTGCTTGCGCCCTTGGGCCCAACACCAGCACAGCACCACACACTGCTCAACGGGGCATTGAGGGGCCCCTGGATCCCGGCGGGGCTGGGGTCCCGTCTTCTGCGCTTGGTGGTGGCACCCAGGAAGCTGCAGGAGATGCTAGGCAAGGGGGTTTGGGGCGAAGCCTGTTCCCTGAGTTTGGGTGTCCAGCCAGCAGCGATGGTAGCCCTGGTGCCTGCACAGATGTGACCACAGAGCAGTCACCACCCCTGTCTGTGTGACAGCGTTTTCCCCTCCTGTCCGTAGAGGTGGTGTTGGACAACTCCTCAGCCAGAGCTGGCCCAATGCCCGGGCTGCCCATACGGAGGGGTCTGGTGCCCCTCGGGGCTGGAGGGCGCAGAGCCTGCTGGCAATGGGAGCAGTGGGTGACAAGGGGGACCCCAGCCCCCTTCCAGCCGTGGCGATGGGCAGCGGGTGCTTGTGCCGCCGCGTTTGGCAGCCCGGGCTTTGCAGGGAGGCCGCGCAGGGTGCCAAGGAGGGTGTGAACGTCCATCTCCTGGTGTTTGTTGCCACCTCGTGGCTTCTCTTGATGCCTCTCATTTTTGGGCTGCAAGGGGCAATAAGCAGAGGTTTCTACCCCACTGCTCATGCTTACAGATCTCCTCCTCATCCCCCCTCAACTAGCTTTGTCCAAGATTAGAAATCCCACTCTATTTAGCTTTTCTTCACGCAGAAGCCGTTCCAGCCCTTGCTTGTCCTTGCAGCACTTTCCAGATCTTTTCCAAGCTGGAAGGAGCTGAGCATGCAGGGAATGGGAGAGGCAGGGATTTCTACCGGGCTGTGGTGCTTTTCACTGAGCTGGCGATTTCTGGGAATTATCCCTTCAGCTCCAGGATCTCAGCATAAGAGCTGATTCACGGCCCGCGCTGCGCTCGCCTGGCGCCGCTTTGCATTCATCTGTGTCAAATCTGATCCGCTGCTCTCCCACCGCGTCGCTCCGCTCGGCAGCTCCTTTGCAAATCTTCCGTCAGCCCTAAGAGAAGTAGGGCAAGGATATTAACGGTGATTGAATTTGCTGGTGGGTTTTGCCTCCTTACTCTCACCTCCTTTCCCTGATGGCTGGTGAACATGTCGCAGAGCTGTGGCTTTGACCACAGAGAAATCTGACCACTAATAGATGGTGGGAATCGCCCGGCGATGCTTTTGCCCCTGTGAAGATCCTCCCTCTTATTCCGTGGCACTGGGTTTATTTGGAGATGTAATTTGCCTTTGGTGAGGGAGCTCCTTAACTGCCCTCTCGTAGTGTGGATGAGCCCTGTCCGTGTCCGGGCATGGAGCGTGCAAGGAGAGGCTGAGGGAGCCGGGGTTATTTAGTGGGGAGAGGAGGAGGCTCCGGGGAGACCGTGTCGCTCCCTACAACTGCCTGAGAGGAGGTTGCAGTGAGACGGGGGTTGAGCCCTTCTCCAGAATAACTACCCATAGGGCAAGAGGAAACGGCCTCAGGTTGCACCAGGGGAGGTTCAGGTTAGACATTAGGAAGAATTTCTACATGGAAAGAGCGGTGAAACGCTGGAAGCGGCTGCCCAGGGCAGTGGTGGAGGCACCAGCCCTGGCAGTGCTGAAGCACCACGTGGATGAGGCCGTGCGAGCAGCCAAGGCCAGGGCAGAGGAGTGAAGCTGGGGACACGGGTTAGCAGGAGGGGACCCATGGAAGGAGCATCTGACACGGTGCAGATGAGGCGCTTAGGGATGTGGTTTAGTAGCCGTGGAGCTGAAGGGCTCACGGTTGGATTCATTGATCTTGAAGGTCTTTTTCAGCCATAATGATTCCATGATTCTGTGTGTTCCTCAAGACCCTCCAGAGCTCCAGGACACACTTGAGCCTGGCCAAAGCCTTGTTGTCTCCTCCCCAGGATGCTGTAATGGTGTATGTGTCCTCTAATTCTGTTCTTTGGGACAGTTTCAACAAACTTGTCCACTACAGATGTTGTCCTCTGGATCTCTTCAACTTTGGTGTCCCAGTAGCCTCCTCCAGCTCTGGGAATGAGGCAGTTGTGACTGTGCTGAGGAGACCACGGTTTCCTTTTCTACCTTTGGCAGAGCTGTTCCCGTTCCTGTTCTCTAACCACTTCTGCAAATCAAGGCAGGTTCTCCGATGAGCGCCCCGTAGAGACGAGCCGTAGTGCGGAGACTCCTTGGACTCCTCCATAGCCAACGCAGAAGCACAAAATGCTTCTCATTCATCTGTTAGACCTTTATTCCCAGGACATCCTCCTGCGACTTGGTTGTGTGCTCTCCGTCTGGCTTCTTGCACCCATATGCTTGGGAAAGGATTTATTATTCCATTTCATTCCTCTTAGGAATTACTCCTCCAACTTTCTGTTGTCCTCTTTGTGTTCCTCCAGCCAGTGGCACTTCCCTATGACCCCTCATCTTGCGGGGAGGCCAAAGGAGGCTGAGGTCCCTCCAACACTTGGAGTCTGCCCTCTCTCCCGTATCCCCATTAGATAACAAGGTTGGTTTTGCACCAGGTCACCTCACTTGGGCCAACCTCTTTCCCCTGCTGCTGAGCTGCACCAGCTTCCTCTGGAGCTTTCTGAATTGTTGTTTGGATACGTGGTTTGCATCGGGTCCGAGCTGCTGCTAGAACATCTTTAAATAGCCTTTGTGCTTCCTACAAAAACATTACCCTTTCAGCTGTCCCTTAGTTCCGTTTTTAACAAACTTCCTTGTTTTTTTCCAACCCCCCCACTTTCAACTCAGTGCTGTAGACAGGATTTGGCTTTTGGTGCTCCTGCAGGAATGGTTAATCCGAGTGGAACGCGGTCGCCGCAAGGGAATAGCTCATTGAGAGTAACGTGAGCCAAATCGAGGGCTGTGGGTTCCCGAGGAGCTGCTCCAAGAAGTAATCGTTTTTGGCATCTAAATTTAGGCCTTGCATCACTCCCTGACTTGCTGTTTGCCCAAAATACCCCTGGAGGGGTGCGGGGGGGATCTCAAGGCCCCGTTCTTGCTCTGCTTCCTGCCCTCGCAGCCCCTTGGCTGGTGGCCCTGCGTGGCGCTCGCGGGGGCTCCCGTTCAGACCCGGGATGTTGCTCTGCGGGGATGGGGTGTTACGTGTCGGCACAGTGATCCCGTTCCCTGCTTTGTCCCCATGGATGCTCTCACACACAGCTCCCTGGCACGGCCGCTCGGTGCCACGTCCTCTGGGATTAGCGCTTGGGGGCACCCGGGCACCGCACATCGGGAGCCAAAGGTGGGTGGTGGAGACGCCGGTAGGGATTGGCGAGGACAAGCTGCATCTCCCCGTGGCCATTTGATTTCTTGAGCGCTCGCAGCCGCTGTTTTCGGGCGGGCAGGACCGCCGGGCCCTGCTCTAACGTCCCCTCCCCGCAGCTCCCTGGAGATGACCTGCTACGACAGCGACGACGCCAACGCGCGGAGCGTGTCCAGCCTCTCGAACCGCTCGTCGCCGCTGTCCTGGCGCTACGGGCAGTCCAGCCCGCGCCTGCAGGCCGGCGACGCGCCGTCGGTGGGGGGCGGCTGCCGCTCCGAGGGCACCCCCAGCTGGTACATGCACGGCGAGCGGGCGCACTACTCGCACACCATGCCCATGCGCAGCCCCAGCAAGCTGAGCCACATCTCCCGCCTGGAGCTCGTCGAGTCGCTGGACACCGACGACGTGGAGCTCAAGTCGGGCTACATGAGCGACAGCGACTTGATGGGGAAGACCCTGACGGAGGATGACGACATCACCACAGGGTAAGGCCCGCGCCGCAGCCCGGGGCCGGACCAGGGCCTTCCCGGAGGCTTGGCCACCTCCCGAGCTGTGGAGGGAGGAGCGGGATGGATGGAGGAGCATGTAGGTCACCAGCAGTGCGGCTGGGTAGATGGTGTCTCCCAGGTGGCTGCTTCCGCTGGAGATGATTCCCTGCAGCGAGGCAGCGCCGGGGCGCAGAGCTCCAAGGGGCTCTGAGCGGCTGGAGCTGCTCGGGGCCTCGCTGCCGCCCCCGTGAGCGAGGCCCCGAGCTGGGCCACGTGGCTTCCCCTCGTTCAGGGAGCAGCAGGATGCGTTTGGGTGTTTGCAGAGAAATGGTTGTGGCAAGTGGCCGTGGGGCATCCAGGCCAGAACCCCGCTGCTGCCTTTGGAAGTGCTTGTGCAATTTACTCCAGGAGAGCGTGTGTGACCTGGGCACAGCAGGGACATCGTGGGTGAAGCCAGCAGAGCTGGTGGCACCTGGTGGGACAGGCTGTGGGATGGCTGGGTCGAGCTGCAGGACCCCAGTGAGTGCAGGGCCCCAAACCGTGCTTGCTGCTGCATGGCCCCGTGGGGTGCTGAGCAGGGTCCCTGCTTCTGGGTGCCCATCTGCCTCTGTCCCTGCGCGCGGCAGGGTCGGGACGTGTCCTGCTGTGAGTACCAGGACTGGGGGCTCGTGTTGCTCCGTGCGGGGTGTTCCCTTCATCTCCAGGAGGGCTCCGCAGGGAGGGATGGTGCCCGGCAGGGCAGGTTGCTCCGTGCCCAGCGGGATGCAGCCGTGGGGCTACCTGCTCCATTGGCGGAGGGGACGGGCGGGCACGGCGAGCACCACTGCATTTTCCTTCAAAGCAGAGCGGGGCTGGGAATTGGGCTGGCGTGAACACGGATGAGAACGGCAGTGCCTGGCACAGGCTCGGCGCCGTCCTCGCCTGGAGAGCATCAGTCGTCACTCGGCGGCGAGCGGGGACACGTCCCCTCCTCGTGCCACGGGGGACGCGACGTGGGGCGCTGCGGCCTGTGGGGGTGAAGGGCTCCAATGCTCCCGCTCTCCCGCCGGGCCCTTCCCTCGGAGCCGCCCCTGCAGGCAGACGCCCTTGGCGTGTCCTTGCCTGCGGAGGCAGCGCCGGGAGCCGAGGGAGCCGAGTTCCTTCACATCCCTCAGCCCAGGGAGCAAGGGGCAGCACCGGCCCCGCGCACGGCTCCATCTTGGGGATGCAGCAGCTCCAGGAAAGCCTGGGAGCTGCACAAGCTGCTGCCAGCGGCCGCGGAGCAGCCGGGGAGCAGCGGGCGCCCCCGGAGCGCAGCGCGGCCCCCGGTGCGGCCCCCTCCCCGGCGCTGACCTAGAAAGCAGCAGTGCCCCAGGCCGCGTCTCCCCGCGCCGCTAATGCACCGGGCAGGAGCCGAGCGCCGCAGATGGGGCCGTCGGCCCCGAGGCCGGGCCGGGCGCGCGCGGGGGCCGGGCGCACCGCGAGGCTTGTAGGGCAGTGGGTCAGAGCCGGCGCCGAGCGCGCGGCGTCGCCCCCGCCGGGAGCAGGGCCGAGGTAGGAGAGCGGTGCGTGGGGTGGATCGGGCGCCCCGGCACCTCCCGCCGCCCCGTTCACCGGCCGCGGCCCCGCGCGGGGCCCTGGCTCCCGCCTCCCAGCAGCTGCTCCCGCTCGGCGCGGCCCGGAGGTCGGAGCAGATGTTTGGCTCCGCTCCCCGCGAGCGGCAGGGGAGCGGCGGCCTCCTTCCCGGCTCGGCCTCCTTCCCGGCTCCGAGCGGGATTGGCGCTCCCGGCTCCGCCGCCTCCGCCGGGCTGGCCTGACCCCGCTGCCCTCCTCGCCGCCGCGTCCCGGCGGGCTCGGGAGATCCCCGGGAAGCCGGCGCGGCCAGGCCGGCCGCGGCCCCGCGCGTGGCTCGGGACCCTGCAGCCGGCGGGGAGGCAGAGGCCGCGGCGGCGCCGCTGCCAGAGCCGCTTCCGATAAATATTTACTGCCTCGCGCCTGCCCCTCCGGATGGGGCGGTGGATGGGGTGACGCTCCCGGGGCACGCGGGGACGGCCAGCTGGAGGCGGCAGGCGGAGGCCCCACGCGGTTCCTGCTCCGCGCCGGCTCCCGCACAGCACCGGGGGCCGCGGTCCCGCGCCAGCCCCGTCCCCCCCGGCCCAGGGGGAGCCGTCCAGGCCCGCACGGAGCGGGTGGGCACAGGGGGCACGGGGTAGCGCGGGGCAGGTTGTGGGGTAGAGCCAGGGCACCGTGCGGGGTGGCCCTGTCCGGCTGTGTGCAGGCTGGGGGGGTGGCAAGGTGTGCGGCTGGGTGTGCAGTCGGGTGTGCGGTTGGGTGTGCGGCCAGGTGTGCGACTGGGTGTACAGCCATGTGTGCGGTTGGGTGTGCGTCTGGGTGTGCAGTCGGGTGTACAGTTGGGTGTGCGTCTGGGTGTGCAGTCGGGTGTACAGTTGGGTGTGCGGCTGGGTGCATGGTTGGGTGTACAGCCGTGTGTGCAGTCGAGTGTGCAGCTGGATGTGCAGTCGGATGCACAGTTGGGTGTACGGCTGGGTGTACAGTTGGGTGTACAGCCATGTGTGCGGTTGTGTATGCAGCCGGGTGTGCAGTCGGGTGTACAGTTGGGTGTGCGGTCGGGTGTGTGGCCGAGTGTTCGGCCGGTTGTGCCCCGCTTGTGCGTCCGGGATAGGACGCACGGAGCGTGCAGCGAGCGCCGGGGCGCGTGCGGCCGCGCGGGCAGGGACGCGCAGCTCGCGCCGTGCCGGGGCCCCGGCCAGCTGCACACAGAGGTGTCCCAGGCCACGGGCTTGTCCAAACAATGGGAAAAACGGGAATTTCGCAAGCGGGCTGAGTCACGCCGGCTCCCCCACCCCGGCGCTGGCCTGGGACTGTCCAAGCTCGGCACGGAGGGGGCCTGGAGCAGGGTTTGTGTGTCCCCTCTTCCCAAACTGGAGCTCCCCGGACGGGACGCGCTTCCTCCGGGGTTTCCACCAATTTGGAGAAGCGGCTGCTCCTGCTTCGGGGGAAGCTCCGGCCCCGCTGCCGCCTCCGTTTCCCCATCTGCTGCACTGGGCAGGGCTCTGAGCCCGCTCCGTGGACGGGGTTCCCGGTTGGATTTGGCGGACGTGAGGAGGTGGGAAGCGGCCGCGGCAGCGCCTGGACCCTGCGGGTGCAACTAATGATTTGCGAAGCTAATTGTTTTTCTGCCCCATTAAGCGGGTCGAGGATGGGAAGGGAGGGAAGGGCTGGGCTGGGTGCGGGAGCGGATGCGGGACGGGGGTGGCGGGAGGGATCCGGGGCCGTTCGCAGTCCCAGGGGTCCCTCGGTACCGCAGAGCCGCTGATGGGGGGCAGGACATGGGGCGCCCCACGCCAGCCCCTGTCCCTGTCCCCTCTGCTGCCGTGCAGCAGAGCAAAGGGACATCTGGGGACACTGGAACCATGCGTCCCTGCACATGCCCAGTCCTGCCCTTTTCCAGGGCCAGGGGGACCCTGCTTGGAGTGACAGCCGCCTCCTCGGGCCACTGTCCCGCGTCCCCTCGGCCCAATGTGGCCCTTAGAGGTGGCTGTGATCGGGGAGGGTTTGGGGATCCAGGAGCACCAGCCCCGCTGTCCACAGGGACTCGTGTGCCGGGAATCCTCATGTGTGCCGGCGTTATCCTGCCTGGTGAGCGGATGGGGGGCTCTGCTGGTGTCGGGAGCGAGGTGATTGCAACAGGGAGACGTTTAACCCTCCGGCTGCCGCTGGGAGACCAGTGCGAGGTGCTGGGCTGCAGGAGGCTGCAGGAGGCTGCAGGAGGCTGCAAGAGGCTGCAGGAGGCTGCAGGAGGCTGCAGCCCGGGCGCTGCCTGTCTGTGCTGGCCACGGGGGCCCCTCTGCTGTGCTGGGGCCCGGCCAAAGCGCCGCAGCCGCCCAGGGCTGAGCACAGGGGCCTCAGCGCCACCGTGTCCTTCCCAATGCGGAGGCGCAGCCGGGCACGCGGCCCCCGAGCCCTGCCCGCTGGATCCCCGTGGCCGCCTCTCTGCCGGAGGCTGATCCGGGCGGGATGCGGGGCCGGCAACCCGCTGCCCCCAGTCTGGGCTCGAGCTGCGTTGCCCTAACCCAGGCCCAGGCACACGGGCGTTTGCAACGTGCAGCCCCCCTCCCTGTGTTCCTGTGCAGGGAAACTGGTGGCAAGCGCAGGAGCTGGTGGCTGGAGCGGGAGGGAGGGACACAGAGCCCATTCAGAACCACCCCCGGCCGGGCCGCGTCCCGGTGCCGCCTGTAGAGCAGCTCGGGCCGAGCAGTGTCCTCAGCGCGGGTCAGCGCCTGTCCCCAGGGCAGGGGTGGGAGGCCGCGTGACGCAAGGAGCCTCCCCAGCCCATCCCGGAGAGGCGGCCGCGCTGCCAGGAGCAGGCGCGGGCGCAGGGGCCATCGCGCTGCCCTCCCTGCTGCGCCGGGGACGGGGCGGCCGCGGGGCCCAAGGCGAGGTGCCGTTTGCAGGAGCCGACGGGCCGTCCGCAACCCGCGCTTTTGCCAAAGGAAAAGGCAGAGTTGCCGCTCCAGTGCGCGATGGCACCGCACGCATCGGGCCGAGGGCTGCAGAGCTGCGGGGAGCTGGGGCGTAAAGAGCGGGTCCGAGAGGGCACCGCTGGGCAGGGGGGTCCAGCTGGGCCCGTTGGCCTCCCATGGATGGAGTCCCGGGATGCCAGGGGGGAGAAATCCCTGCAAATCCTAGCGCGAAACCACCCGGCGGTGAGGGCAGGGTTCCCTGCGCCACGGTGAGCGGCTACAATGGCAGTAAATCCCTGCGGCGCCGCGTGCGCGCGGGGAGCCTGCGGCCACCCCAGCGCTGATCCGGCCGTGTCCCCCCCGCCGCGGCGCTCCCGCACACCCCGCGCCAGCCGGGCCCGTCCCGTCCCGCCCCGCTCGCCGCCTTTCCGAGCACACGGAGCCAAGCGCGGAGCAAGCGAGCGGGGATGCTCAGCGCGCCCGGAGCCAAGAGGCGTCGCCGGGGCCGGGGGGGGAAGCGCTAGGAAGGAATTAGTTATTTCCGAGCCCGCGGGGATCGGGATCGGAGGAGCTGGCGGCACTTTGCCGAGGCTGCCGTTAACCCCCTCGGCCCCCACGGGCTGCTGATGGATGCGGCCCCCGTGCGGGACACGTGGCTGAGCCCACTGGGACCAATTTGGGAAAAAGACCCAAATTGGCTTTTGGGCCCTGAAAATGGGTGCCCACAGGGTGGCAAACTCGGGAATCCGGGACCTTTGGGAGCAGCGAGCCCGGGGCAGAGAGCAGCCCTGTGGGCCCAGCACCTTCGGGGAGCAGCTTTGGGGCAGCCCTGGGGTGGGGAGCGGGACCCGGGGGGCAGCGGGCTGGGCTGGGGACATGGGGGGCCCTGGGCTGGGCGGGGGGGCGGGTTCAGGACAGGTTGAGGGGCGCCGGGGCCAGGGCTGGGGGGCACTGGGGCGAGTCTGGGAGGCTCGTGGGGGGCACGGGGCTGGGCTGGGGGACACAGCCCACGGCAGTGGGACACGCAGGGGGCAGCGGGGCTGCCGTGGGCTGTGCACGGGGCAGCGCTGGCACCGGCTGTGGCGGAACGGGCTGGAACGAGCCGAGCCGGAACTAAACCGGCAGAGCCGGGCCGGGCTGAGCCGAGCCGAGCCGAACGGAGACGGAACGAAACTGGCCGAGCTGAGCCGAGCCGAGTCGAATCGAGTCGGGCCGGGCCGAGCCGAGCCGAGCCGGGCCCTTTGTCTGCGGCGGCCGCGGGGGCGCTGCCGCTTTAAGCGCGTCCCGCGCGGGGCGGCGCGGGGCGGCTCCGGCTCTGGCGGTTCCAGCTCGGCTCGGCTCGGCTCGGCGCCGCGCGCAGCATGTTGCGGGCCGGGAGGCCGCGCCGCGCCCCGCGCCTCGCCGCCAGGTAGGGCCGGGGCACCGGGCGGCGCCGGAGCCGAGCGGGCCGGGTCGGGCCGAGCCGAGCCGGGCCGGGCCGGTCTCGCCGCGCTGCGCCGCGGTGCGGGCGGGCGCATTGCGGGCGGGCGGCTCCCGGTGCCGGCTCCGGTGCGCGGGGCCCGGCAGACAAAGCGCCGCGGCCCCGGAGCCCCGCGCGGGCCGCGCTTTGTCTGCGCCGCGCGGGGACCCGCGGCCGCCGCCCCCCGCGCCGGGGCCCCCGGGGCTGCGGAGCGAGGGGCTCGCGGCGGCCCCGGCCCTGCGGAACGCGGAGGGGCTGCAGCGGCGCCGGGCCCGGGCGGGGACGGGGGCGGCAGCCCCGGGGGACCCCCCGAAACGTCTCCCCGGGGCCGGTGTGGGGCGGCCGCCCCGCGCGCCCGCCTGTCCCCTCCGCGCCCGGCCCCTTGGCCCTCGCTGCCCGCCAAGCCGCGCGCTGCGTCCTGCATCCCGGGGTCCCTCCGTCCCTGCCTTCAGCTCCTGGCGGGCGCCGTGGAGAGCAGCCCTCGGTGCACGGAGGGCGGTTGCGGAGTGGTGGCAGCGCGTTGGAGCGCGCGGCGCTGCGCCGGCTTCCCCGGCGCTCTGCGGGCGCCAGAGCTCGGTGCTGCCCTGTGCCCTGTAGAGCCAGGGAAGCAATCTCGGCTGCAGGGGGGTGGCACAGGCGCCCAGGGGACCCGTGACCCAACTAGGGTGCCAGGGCTGCGCTGGTGGGTCATGGGGAGGGGGATGTGCCCTGGTCTCGGGTAGCGCCTGCCCTCCCGGCTGCGGGCACTGGTGGGCATGTGAGGACATGAGCATGTCTGCGTGGAGAGGCGTCTGTGCGAGCGGCGCGGTGACGGGCGACGATCCTCCGTGGGTTATCACCCTCCGCAGAGCTGCTGGCACCGTCCTGGCTTCGGACGGTCCCTGATGATTGGCGAAAGCGGCAGTTATGGGGCCGCTCGCATGGTCCTGCAGCACCATCCATCCCTCCTTCCCCGGGCTTCGTCGCTGGCTGGGGCGGCCACGAGCTCGGAGGAGCCTGTGCCCCTGTCCACACCGGGAGCAGGAACCGCGTGTGCCAGGGCTGGCAGTGCCGCGCTCAGCCCCAGCACGGGCAGGATCGCAGCGCGGAGCCCTCGTGCTCCTTGTGGCCACGCGCCTCCACCCTGGGGAATGCAGCCTTCCCGAGTGGCGCAGGGGCTTGGGCACTGCTCGCCCCTGCGCTCGGTGCCCTTGGTGAAGAGCTGCTCACCTTGCTGCCACCTCCAGGCCTGGTGTCCGCTGAGACGAGCGCGGGGAGCAGAACAAACCGTGTCCCTCCAGCTCCCTCCGCTTGTCCTTCCAGTCCCCTTCGTCTGCCGCGACACCCCGTCGGGGCCTTGCTGAGCTCCTCGGGCGCTGACCCGAACGGGTCCCTGCTCGTCCTGCGGGGAGACGCTCGGTCACTCGGTGCCCGTCTGCGGCACCTCGCCCGGGGGAGCGCGGCCCCACGGGGCCCACGAGCAGCTGCCGCCCCGCGCGGCGCTCACCGACGTGGCCGGGGATGCGGGGCCGCCTGCGCGGGGATGCCCTCGCTGGGAGCGCCGGGGCCGCGGCCCGCTGAGCGCGCTGACCTTCCCCAAGGTCTCCTACGGCGGCTGCGTCTCCAGGAGCTGCTCGTGCCCTGCGTGGGCCCGGCGCGCGTCTCCTGAGCCAGAGCGGTGCCAAAAACGGGGATGCAGCGGCGGGGCGGGAGCCTCCCGAGGGAGGGTGGAGGCCCCGGGCCGGCGGCCGAGGGGAGGCCGCCCATCCCTGCCCTTCCGCGAAGCCGCCTCCGCGCAGGGAGCTCTGCAGCTGCCCTGTTTATTTGGCGCCTATGCTAGGAAACGAGCTGCACCCAAACGGCCAGCTGAGCCTCACACGGGCCTGGGTGCCGCTTTCAGCCGCGTGGAGGCCACGGGGCTCGTGTCCCGTGGCTTCTCGGTGGGACGTGCGTGGCCGGCCCCGAGCGTGCGGGCCCGGGGCAGCATGGCTGGTCCGTTCCCCCGGCACCCCTGGGTGCCCTGAGTGGAGGAGCTGCGGGGCAGGCTGGATCACATCCCATGTGCCGCCGGCGCTGGGAAGCCGCACGAGGCTGGGACGGAGCCAGTGTTGGCTGCCAAGCGCCGGCTCCCGGCCACGTCCCTGCAGCGGGCGCTAACCGGAGCGGGGCCGTGAGCCTGGGGATGCCGCTCGGGCTGGGCAGGGCCCGTCAGCACCATCAGGCTGGCAGGGAATTGCTAAGGGGTGGCAGGATGCACCCGTGGGCGAGGGGGTCTCACGCTGCCTCTCCCCTCGCAGCTGGGATGAGAGCAGCTCCATCAGCAGCGGCCTCAGCGATGCCTCCGACAACCTCAGCTCGGAGGAGTTCAACGCCAGCTCCTCGCTCAACTCCCTGCCCTCCACGCCCACGGCGTCGCGCAGGAACTCGGCCATAGCGGTAGGTGCCTCCGTCATGGCCGCGGGCCCCGGCGCCCTCGTCGCGCGGAGCCTGTGCGGGAGGCCGAGGGTGGAGGTTGGAGGGTCGCCTGCCTCCCCTTCCCATCCTGGGGTGGTGTGTGGGGAGACCAAGCCACAGCGTGGGCCGGGCTGTGGTGACCGAGCAGAGCTCGGAGCACCCTTGGGTGCCCCGTGAATCCCTCTTCCTGCTGGGTGTGGAGCCCTCAGAGGTCGGGGCCGGGAGCGTCGCTGACTCCGCTCTGCCCGCAGCTGCGCACGGACTCGGAGAAGCGCTCGCTGGTGGAGAGCGGGCTCAGCTGGTACGGCGACGTGGACGACAAGGCCCCCAAGAAGCTGGATTACGAGAGCAGCAGCCTCAAGATGGAGCACGGCTCCTCCAAGTGGCGACGGGAGCCCTCGGAGAGCTGCGAGGAGGCGACCAAGGGCGGCGAGCTGAAGAAGCCCGTTAGCCTGGGCACTCCGGGGTCCCTCAAGAAGGGCAAGACACCCCCGGTGGCAGTGACATCCCCCATCACCCACACGGCCCAGAGCACCCTCAAAGTGGCAGGTGAGCCTGGGCTTGGGAAGGGTCCCCCCTCACAGGGAGAGGTCTTGGTGTCTTCATGAGCCTGCCGTGGGTATGTTGGCCATGGGGATGACGATGGGGACCCTGGCTGTGCTCAGATGCAAATGGGCTGGAGTAGCAGGTGGTTGGGGGGTCTTTGGCTCCCCCACAGGCAGGTGTGTGGGACAGGCACTTGCTGTCTTGATGTTCCTGGGGGCTCCCAGATCTGCCCTTATTTTAGAATCATAGAATGCTCAAGGTTGGAAGGGACCTCTAGAGATCATCTAGTCCAAACCCCCTGCAGACGCAGGGTCACCTAGAGCACGTGGCACAGGACTGCGTCCAAGCGGGTTTTGAAGATCTCCTTGGGGGCATCCTGGGCGCATCTTGGTGGTGCATCCATGCGCGCAACTGAATTGCGCCCACGATGGGTCCTTGCTTTAAGTAGGATCAGCTGGACCCTTGGTGGCCCTTTGGCCAAGCTCTGCTTCTCCAGGGCAGTGTCTGCTCTGCGCTGGGCTGGTGTGTGTCACTGCGTCGGGGTCTTAGCCTTGTTCTGTCCCAACACCTGAGGCCAGTGCTCGTGTCCCTTCCTCTCCACCCCACCTCCTCCATTTCCGGAGTTGCTGTGGGATCAGGGCTGCTTTGGACCCACACGTCCCCAAAGCCTCCCCTGCTCCTGGGACACTGATCCTTCCTTCCCTGCCCGCCAGGCAAGCCCGAGACCAAAGCCACTGACAAGAGCAAGCTGTCCGTGAAGAACACGGGTCTGCAGCGCTCCTCCTCCGACGCCGGCCGCGACCGCGTTGCTGATGCCAAGAAGCCGCCCTCGGGCCTCACGCGCCCCTCTGCCTCCAGCTCCTTTGGCTATAAGAAACCAGCTCCCGCCACCGGCACTGCCACCGTCATGCAAGCCGGGGGCTCGGCCACCTTAGGCAAGATCCAGAAGAGCTCTGGCATCCCCGTCAAGCCGGTCAGCGGGAGGAAAACGAGCCTGGATGTCTCCAACGCTGCCGAACCCGGCTTCCTGGCTCCAGGAGCCCGTTCCAACATCCAGTACCGGAGCCTTCCTCGGCCGGCCAAGTCGAGCTCCATGAGCGTGACGGGCGGTCGCGGGGCGGCCCGCCCCGTCAGCAGCAGCATCGACCCCA
Organism: Tinamus guttatus; assembly: GCF_059628265.1. Classification (NCBI taxonomy): domain Eukaryota; kingdom Metazoa; phylum Chordata; class Aves; order Tinamiformes; family Tinamidae; genus Tinamus; species Tinamus guttatus. Next base: position 642,794 of record NW_028289097.1, on the reverse strand, counting down.
GCCTGCTCAGCACCAAGCAGAGCAGCATCTCAGTGTCGCGGCTCAAGGAGCCGTCCAAGATCGGCGCGGGCCGTGGCGCGCCGGCCCCCGTCAACCAGACGGACCGTGAGAAGGAAAAGGCCAAGGCCAAGGCTGTGGCGCTTGACTCCGAGTGCGTGACCCTCAAGAGCATCGGCTCGCCCGAGAGCACCCCCAAGGCCCAGGCCAACCTCCCGCCGGCGGCCAAGGTGGCCGAGCTGCCCCCCACGCCGCTCAGGTAGGACATCCTGCAAGGAGAGCAGGTGCCTCGCGCAGCTGTGCCCCGCGTCACGCCTGCCCCCAATAACGCTCTTTTTGCCCCCAGAGCGGCTGCCAAGACCTACGTGAAGCCTCCCTCGCTGGCCAACTTGGACAAGGTCAACTCCAACAGCCTGGACTTGCCCTCCTCCAGCGAGCTGCACCCCCCGCACACTGCCAAGCTCCAGGAGCTGCACCCGGCCGGCGGGCACCTCACGCCCTGCTTCAGCCCCAGTCCTGCCCCCATCCTCAACATCAACTCGGCCAGCTTCTCCCAGGGCCTGGAGCTCATGGGCGGCTTCAGCGTCCCCAAGGAGGGCAGGATGTACCCCAAGCTCTCGGGCCTGCACCGCAGCATGGAGTCCCTGCAGATGCCCATGAGCCTGCCCAGTGCCTTTTCGGGGGGCAGCAGCCCTGCCCCTGCCCCTGCTGCTGCCCCCCCTGCCAGCGCGGAGGGAGAGGAAGAGGCCGGTGAGCTGGGCTGGAGCGGGAGCCCCCGGCTTGCGCACCTGGACAGGTAGGGCTGCAAGGGGGGCAGGGGCCGAGCTCTTGCAGCCACCCTGTCGTGGCCACCCTGTCATGGTCTTGGGTATCTTCCCATCCCCGCGACTCGCGGCGTGGCCCTGAGGACACTGCCCTGCGGCAGCCGCCTTCCCGCTGTGCGGGGACGTCACTGCTCTCCACTCTTCTCTTCCAGCACCAACCGTGACCGGAACACGCTGCCCAAGAAAGGGCTGAGGTAAAAGACTCCGAATCCCGCAGTGGGGCTGGGTGCTGCTGGGGGAGGCGCTGGGTGCTGGAGCTCGCTGGCTGGAGCACGGGGCCGGCGGTGTCCTCGGCGCTGGGATGGGACATGCCCCAGGGACGGCGCCTCACTGTGCCCGTGTCCCTTCCTCCCCGCAGGTACCAGCTCCACTCCCAGGAGGAGGCCAAGGAGCGGCGCCATTCCCACACCATCGGCGGGCTGCCCGAGCCGGACGACCAGCCGGAGCTGCCCTCGCCCCCCGCGCTCTCCGTGCCGCTGGTCGGGAAGGGCCCGCTCACCAGCATCGGTCAGTGTCCTCCTCCTGCGCCCTGCTGCTGCCACCCCGGCTGCCCCCGTGTGCCCTGGCTCGCTGTGGGGCACGGAGAGCGGTGCCAGCGCCTGGCCCGCAGCCCCGTGCTGCCGTTGGGCAGTGGCACTTGCCACCGAGTGCTGATGTGGTTGTGGCTGCTGCTTTTCTCTGCTCCTTGGTGCCCCCAGCAGCCCTGGCGTTTGGCGTCTTTGGCCCCACCAAGCTGTTGGCTTGTGGCTGGGGAGCCTGGGGGGCATCCATCACCTCTGCATCAGGTTGTCTGGCCCAGTCTCAGGGCTCTGATCTGCCCTTGGTTTGGCTCGCCTCGCGTCCCGCTGCTTTGGGACCACAATCCCTGCTTCCTTTCCCCCTCCTGGCTCCCGTGGATCGCTCCTGCCCCGGCTCTCCCCGCCCCGGTTGCTGGGCCCGGCCCGGGGGCCGGCGTGACTCTGACCCTGCTTCTCCCCTGCCTTGTCCTTGCAGTGAGCCCCACTGCCGCCACCACCCCGCGGATCACCCGCTCCAACAGCATCCCCACCCACGACTCCACCTTTGAGCTGTACAGCACGTCCCAGATGGGCAGCACCCTCTCCCTGGCAGACAAGCCCAAGGGCATGATCCGCTCGGGCTCCTTCCGGGACCCCGTGGACAACGGTGAGCGGGAGCTGCGCCGCTGCCCGGCGCGATGCCCGGGCTGCCCCGGGGCTGGGGCGCTGCGCGAGGTGCTCGGCCGCGCTGCATGGGGATGCCCGCCCGGAGGAGCCAAGTGCAGAGCTCGAGGCCGCCGCCAGCCCTGACCCGCGCGAGTGCCAAGGCCCCATGGGTGCCTGGCAGCGCCCGGCGTCCCCACGCTGGCACCAGTGGCATCAGGGAGGGGGATCGGGCAGCCAGGGAGGGTGGCAGAGCCGCAGAGGAGGTGCTGAGCGAGGGGGTTCCCGGTGCCGCGCGCGGGCCGAGCGCCGGGCAGTGCTGCGCAGCCGCCCTCCCTCCCTTCGGCCTCTCCCGTGCCGCCGCCTCCCCGCGCAGCCCCTTTGCCCGCTTCCCCCTCGCCCTGCGGCCATGTCCCGCGGGCCGCGCTGCCCGCCCCGGCCGGGGCAGCCTGACGCAGCCTCTTCTCTGTTGCAGTTCACGGATCGGTGCTGTCGCTGGCGTCGAGCGCTTCTTCCACCTACTCTTCCGTAAGCGTCACCCCCACGCCGGAGACCCTTGCTGGGCTGCAGCGCCTCATGCATGGCTGGGGGCCGGGGCGGCGGGGGGCGGCGCGGGGGGCTCTGTGCATGGCTGCGCCTCGCGCCGAGCCCGCGCGCGCCCTTCCTCGCCTCGCTGCCCTCCTCACTGCCCGCCTCTGTGTGTCTCTCTCCGCCCTCGCGCCGCCAGGCTGAGGAGAAGATGCAGTCCGAGGTGAGCCCGCGCCCTCCGCTCGCCGCCCGGCCCCGCTGCCGCTGCCCGGCCGCTGCCCGGCCCCTCTCACTCCCTCTGCTCTTTCCCCGCAGCAAATCCGCAAGCTGCGCCGGGAGCTGGAGTCCTCGCAGGAGAAGGTGGCCACCCTGACGTCCCAGCTGTCGGCCAACGTGAGTCCCCCCGGCCTCGCGGCCGCCTCCTGCCCTGCTCGATGAGGGACGGGCCGCTCTGCAGCACATGGGGCTCCCTCGGGTGCTCCTTGCTCTGGCCTCGGGGCCCGATGCTGGCAGCAAGTTGTGGAGGACGTCACCTTGCAGAGCCTCCCAGGTGGATCCCATCTCCCTGCCCGCCTTGGCCGCACACTGCCCCTGCACAGAGGGTGTTTCTTCTACCAGTTCCTGTCATCTTTTACTTCTGATCTCCGCCACCAAGAGAAACCCCCTCTACAGACCCCTGTGTCCCAGGCCAAGTGACTCCGGGGCTCTCGGCAGGGCCACCCAGCAGTGGGTGCTCACCCATCTCTCCGTTTCTCCCAGGCCAACCTGGTAGCGGCTTTCGAGCAGAGCCTGGTGAGCATGACGTCCCGCCTGCGGCACCTGGCCGAGACCGCCGAGGAGAAGGTGGGTGCCCTGGGGGCCCTGCGTGGGTGGCGCTGGCAGGGCCGATGTTTCACGTATGGGAGGGCGGTCGTGGGGCTGGGGACGCAGCCAGCTCTGCGCCCCGGGGCGGCCCTGCCTCGGTCTGCACTGGCGGGACGTGCTCCATGGCTCCCGGCTCCACCTCCCCAGGACACAGAGCTGCTGGACTTACGGGAGACCATCGACTTCCTGAAGAAGAAGAATTCGGAGGCGCAAGCCGTCATCCAAGGGGCCCTGAATGGCACCGATGTCACACCCAAAGGTGAGCCCGCAGGGTGCCCCACGCCCCAGAGAACAGGCCTCGTTGTCTTTTAGGGCACCTCTGAGAAGGTGTTTGGGTGCCCCAGAGGGAGCCGGGAACCCTCAGGGAGGAGGAGACATCACGGTGGTCACCGAGGGGGCTGGGGGCCATACACGGGTTCCTGCAGTGCTGGGGCAGAGGGGCTGATGATTCTGTTCCTCGTCCTTTTGGCTTCTCTCGCTGGCCCCAGAGCTGCGCATCAAGCGGCAGAACTCCTCCGACAGCATCTCCAGCCTCAACAGCATCACCAGCCACTCCAGCATCGGCAGCAGCAAGGACGCCGATGCCAAGAAGAAGAAGAAAAAGAGCTGGGTGGGTTGGAGAAGGTGCTGGCGGTGGTGGTGGTGGTGGGAGCTGCTGGCGGGTCTGCCTGGGCTCAGCCCCCGGGCCGGCCGCTCGCTGTCTGTCTTGGTTGGCATCATGGTGTCGGTCCCCCCTGTTCCCTGGTGAGGAGCACGTAGCCACCGTGGATGTGCGTCGCGATAGAGGTGGTCAGGGCCTTCTCTGGGCCTTCTCCAGCCCCTCCAGGAGGTGTCCAGCCCTGGCCCTGCACACCTGGTCCCTCGTGGCCTTTCCCATGTGTGTGTCCCACCCCGTGCTGGTGCTGGCCAACAGGGATGCCAGGGCCCCGTCCCCACAGACATCTCGGCTCGCCGGCCGCTTCCCCGCAGCCAGGCAGCTCGGAGCTGGACGTGTGATTAAGTCTTTGTTTTGTTTCTCTCCCCCTACGCTGACCTCAACCCTTTTTTTCCAGGTGTACGAGGTAAGTGCTGTGCCGTCCCCTCCACCCCATGCTGTGCCCGGCCACGGACGCTCGCTCCATTTCCAGTGGGACGGCACTCATGCCACTAACCATCCCATCCATCCCACTGGCACTAACCCCCCTCGCATGGGCCACCGTAGTGCCCCGCGACGCCTCGGTCACTTTGTGGGGCAACAAGGCCAAAATCGGGTGGGCTGCGCCGGGGCAGCGCTGCTTCGCGCAGAGCGCTCACTGCAACAGGACGGCGGCCTCCAAAATGGACCAAGGGCCACGGTTTTGGAGAGGGAGCCTGAGGGCTGCAGACGTGTCCCGCATCCTTCTTAACCTTGGTGGGTTCGGATGCTGCAGCTCCTCAGGTCCACAGGACCACAGCGCAGAGCAGCATGGCCTCGGCCTCCTGAGCCTTGCGGGAGCCTGGGATGCTCCGTTGTGTCCTCAGAGTCACCGACTGGTGCGGAGTTGCTCTGTCCCTGTCGGGACCTTGCCGTTCAGCCCTCAAGCAAAGCTTGACACCCACCTTGTTCTTCACGTTGCAGTGCAGCATTTTTCCTTCTCAAGGGGACGTCTGGGCAGGTGTGCCCAGTGCCTCCTAGGAGATGGGCTGGATCCTGCCCGCTCCCGGGCCAGTTTTCCTCCCACCTGCCCTTGGAGCAGGCCCTGGTCCTGCAGGGCACGTGCCGTGAGCCCGGGGTGTCCGTCCTGCTCCTGTCCCCGAGGCCGCTGCCGTGGTTTGGCCCCTGCGCAGCGTCCGTGCGTCCTCCCCGGCCTCCGCTCCCGTGTCCGTGGCTGTGTGTGCCGTGCGCAGTTGCATGCTGCATGCCCGCCCGCGCGCCCTCCACCAGGACCCCGCGCAGGAGAAGGGGGGATAGGACTGGAATTGTCCCCTGGCACCTGGACCCAGGCTCTGCGGTGCCCGGGGCACCTTGTGGCACGTTCTCCCCCAAAGTGCTGCTCGCTGGGGCAGTGGCCGTGGGGGGAACCTGAGATTGGAGCCGGCCCTGCCTTGTGGACCGAGGCACCGTGGCCGTCCACAAACACCCAGAATGTGGGTGCTGGGGAAGTTCCACAGGGACTTAGGTGCCATCCAGGCCGGGGGTGGTGCTGAGGGTTGTGTGAAGGGGCACAGGCGCCCGGGTGTCAGCAGAGCAGGGTGGCCGGGTGGCAGGGCCTGCGCCTGCCTCGGTGATGGCTGTGGCACCGCTGGGCTCGGGTCCAACTGTCTGTTGGTGCTGAGTGAGCAGATGAGGACGCACTCCGGCCTCGGGGCAAGACGGGGCCGTGCCAGAGCTGTGGTCAGCCGGGTTGGCTGTTCCTGACGCAGGGCTTTCCGTCTCCCGTAGTTGCGGAGCTCCTTCAACAAGGCCTTCAGCATCAAGAAGGGGCCCAAGTCGGCCTCGTCCTACTCGGACATCGAGGAGATCGCCACGCCGGACTCCTCGGCCCCGTCCTCGCCCAAGCTGCAGCACGGCTCCATGGAGACCGCCTCGCCCTCCATCAAATCCTCCACGTCCTCCTCCGTGGGCATCGACACAGCTGAGTACGTGCGGCCGGGGCAGGCAGCCTGGAGCAGAGATGGCTGGTCCCTGTGTCCTGCTCCGCTCTGCAGGTGTCTGCCCCGGGTTTGAGCAAGCACTGGTGTCTCCCCTGGCACAGGCTCTTCCAGGCCCACAGCGAGGGCGAGCCAGAGAAGAAGGAGGTCTCAGAGCTGCGGTCGGAGCTGTGGGAGAAGGAGATGAAGCTGACGGACATCCGCCTGGAGGCCCTGAACTCAGCCCATCAGCTGGAGCAGCTGCGGGAGACCATGCACAACATGCAGGTGAGGGCTGGGGCCACCACCAGACCTTGGTCTTGTGGCCCGCAGCCTGGGCTGGGGACGGGGACCTCAGAGCTGAGAGCCCAGCTCCTTGGTGCCCATGGTGTGTGGGTCCCGTGTGCTGCCAACATCCAGTCCTCCTCTCCGGGCTGTAACATATTTCCCCTGCAGCTGGAGGTGGATCTCCTGAAGGCCGAGAACGACCGGCTCAAGGTGGCTCCGGGGCCCTCGTCGGTGCCAGGCTCCATCGCCGGCCACGTCACGAGCACGTCGGCCTCCTCGTCACCGCGGCGCTCGCTGGGCCTCGCGCTCGGCCATGCCTTCAGCGCCAGCCTGGCGGACGCAGGTGGGGACGGCGGAGCCGCCGCCGGGAGGGGAGGCCAGGGGCACGGCCCGTGCGTGGGCGCTGCTGTGGGGCAACCCCTTCAGTGCGGGGCCATGCAGAGGGTGCCCCCCGGCATAGCGTGGCCAAGCCCTCGCGAGGAGGCGCGTGGTGGAACGGGCTCCTGTCAGGCCCTGTGGCCCGGCTCGCACGGCCTGACCCTTCTGTGTCCCCAGACGTGTCCCCTATGGACGCCGTTAGCGCTGGCACCCAGAAGGACGAGCTGACGCTGAGGATCGTGGTGCGCATGCCGCCCCAGCACATCATCAAGGGGGTAAGTGCAGGCTGGAGGGGGGGCCTGACCTGCCCTGAAGCTGTGTCCCCCCACACGAGGGGCAGAGGACAGTTGTCCCGTGCTCCAGCTCCGTACACCTCTGCCTTGGCCCTTAGGACCTCAAGCAGCAGGAGTTTTTCCTGGGCTGGACCAAGGTGAGCGGAAAGATTGACTGGAAGATGCTGGATGAGGCTGTCTGCCAGGTCTTCAAGGTGAGAGCTCAAGGGCCTCTCCGACCCCTGCTCCTTCCACCTTCTCCCCTGTGCCCAGCACTGCACAGCCCGGTGCCTTTCTGGGGCCTCCTGGAGGTGCTCAGCACCTTTTAGTCTTCCGCTGGCAGGGCCTGAGTGTGCTGACGGTCCTGCCCTTTTCTGCATAGGATTATATCACCAAAATGGATCCTGCTTCCACCCTGGGGCTCAGCACCGAGTCTGTCTACGGTTACAGCATCAGCCACATCAAGCGGGTCCTGGACACGGAGCCGCCGGAGCTGCCGCTGTGCCGCCGGGGCCTGACCAGCATCGCCGTGACACTCAAAGGTCCGTGTGGCAGAGAGGGCTCCATCCATCCACCAAAGGGCTCCCTCCTCCGCGGTCCCGCTGTGCTGTGCGGAGAGAGCGGGGCCGTCAGCCCTTCTCTGCCTGCAGGCTTGAAGGAGAAGTGCGTGGACAGCCTGGTGTTCGAGACGCTCATCCCCAAGCCCATGATGCAGCACTACATCAGCCTCCTGCTCAAGCACCGGCGGCTCATCCTCTCGGGCCCCAGCGGCACCGGCAAGACCTACCTGACCAACCGCCTGGCCGAGTACCTGGTGGAGCGCTCGGGCCGGGACGTCACCGAGGGCATCGTGAGCACCTTCAACATGCACCAGCAGTCCTGCAAGGTGAGGGCACGCGGGAGCCAGGGCGCTTTCCGTTGGCGCCGGTGCCCCGACTTGGCCCCACACGTGACGCCTGGCCCCCTTGTTGCAGGACCTGCAGCTGTACCTCTCCAACCTGGCGAACCAGATCGACCGGGAGACGGGCACGGCGGACGTGCCGCTCGTCATCCTCCTGGACGACCTTAGCGAGGCGGGCTCCATCAGCGAGCTCGTCAACGGCGCGCTCACCTGCAAGTACCACAAATGGTGAGTGCCCAGCGGGACCTGCCGCAGCTCTGCGCGCACTCCCGCTGGGCTTGGAGAGATGGGGCTGCAGGGTCACATGCGCCCACTGTGCCCGGAGCAACTGCCATGGGTGGCCCTGGGGCTCTGCTGGGCGTGGGGACAGCCCAGGGTGCTCCTTCTCATGGATCCTGTCTTGCTCTCTCTCAGTCCCTACGTCATCGGTACCACCAACCAGCCTGTGAAGATGACCCCGAACCACGGCCTCCACCTCAGCTTCAGGTGTGGATCCGACCTCTCCAGTGGGGATGTGGAGCATCCGCGTGGGGTTGGGAGCCCAGGGGCCACCACTCCTGCCCCTAGGGCAGCCCTGGACCCGTTCCCTGCATAGGGGGAGATCCAGCCCTGAGTGACCGTCTCGTCCCTGCAGGATGCTGACCTTCTCCAACAACGTGGAGCCGGCCAACGGCTTCCTGGTGCGCTACCTGCGGCGGAAGCTGCTTGAGTCGGACACGGACGTCAACGCCAACAAGGAGGAGCTGCTGCGCGTGCTGGACTGGGTGCCCAAGCTCTGGTACCACTTGCACACCTTCCTGGAGAAACACAGCACTTCCGACTTCCTCATCGGTACGGCGCGGCCCCGTGCCGCCCGCCTCTGCGCTGCGGGGGCCGTGGGGCAAGGGGGAGACCCCCCAGAGGAGACGGGGGAGCCGCCGTGCTGCCCCGCGCGTTCCTGCCCCCAGTCGCTGAGACACCACCCTGTCCCATGGGACCCGTCGCTGTGGTGGTGGCCAGAGTTGTCTCCGTTTTTGGCACTGTTGGCCTCAGAGGAGCTGGATTTTCCCAGGCCGTTTTCCTTCTGCCTAACCACGCTCTTGGGGGCATAGATGGGTATTGGGAGCCCCGTTGTTTGCTAGGGCGTCACTTTCTACTCCCACGCTTTGGGCAGATCCTGTGCTGGGGGCTGCCCCCAGGACACGGTCGAGGCCAAGGTGCCCTCCACAGCCCCGAACCTGACAGCAAGGCTGGGCTGCCCCAACGCGGCGGCCGCCCCAAGGCTGGGTCCGACTGGGGGTGGACTCAGGGACACCAGGGTCCCCATCTTTGCTCTCTGCCTTCTCCCTCTGTAGGTCCCTGCTTCTTCCTGTCCTGCCCCATTGGAATTGAGGATTTCCGGACCTGGTTCATTGACCTGTGGAATAACTCGATCATCCCCTACCTGCAGGAAGGGGCGAAAGATGGACTCAAGGTACCTGGGAGGGCTCAAGGGGGAACATAACCCTAGACCCAGCTCCAAGGGGACGTGCTGGTGTAGCAGGCCGAGCGGATGGGGAGAGGGAAGGTGCTGGGCCGTGGGTGCCGATGGCTTCTGTGTCACTCCCTGTCCCGCTCCTGCAGTGGGCGGTAGCGCCGCTTGCCCAGGACGCAGTGACACGGAGCTCCAGCCCGTGGTCATGAACGTGGCTGCCTCTTGTTCCTCGCTTGCAGGTCCATGGGCAGAAGGCGGCCTGGGAGGATCCCGTGGAGTGGGTGCGGGACACCCTGCCCTGGCCGTCGGCGCAGCAGGACCAGTCCAAGCTCTACCACCTGCCCCCGCCCACCGTGGGGCCCCACAGCACCGTGTCCCCCGCCGAGGAGCGCACCGTGAAGGACACGACGCCCAGCTCCCTGGACGCAGACCCTCTGGTACGGCCGTGCCCGGCTGTCCTGGGCACTGCGGGGCGGGTGGCGCTGGGTGCAAGGAGGGAGCGGGATCAAACCATGCTCAATGGCTGCTCTTTTTGTTTAAGAAGCTGGATATAGGGATGCAGAAACCTGGGGCGGGAGCGGTGATGCAGGGCGGTGGCAGTGGTGGCACTGTGCCGTGTTGTGACGAGCACGGGCTCGGCGTGAGCGCCGCCGGCACTGCCCACCTCCCGCGTGGCGTTGCGTGCCCGCGTGCGCTCACCGGGGCCGCTGCATGGCTGCGTCCCTGCGCGGCACCCACAGAGAGGCAGCGGGAGGGCACCGCGCTGCTGCCTGCGCACGCTCGGCCTTGCCCGTCCTGCCTGGGTGCAAGGCCGGACCCTGGCACCGGGAAGGGCTTTTGTAGTGACCCTGGGCCTTGCTTTAACCTTTAGGGAGTCTCGGGGGCTGCTCGGGTTTGTGTGGGAGGTCAAGGAGGGCTCGGAGTTCTCCAGGGAGCAGGGATTCATCCCTAGCTTCCACAGGATGCTGGAGGGCGCTCACCCTGCCCGGGGGTGCCCGGGAGCCTCTTATTCCCATCCCGCCTGGTTCCCCGTGCGCCCGGGTGGAGGCCGCGGGGAGGCTCACGCACCCGGGCCCTGTCCCCACAGATGGCCATGCTGCTGAAGCTCCAGGAGGCCGCCAACTACATCGAGTCCCCAGACCGAGAGACCATGGTGGATCCCGACCTGCAGTCGACTCTGTGAGGCCCAGACGTGCCGGCCCAGGCGCGCGGCAGCCGGATGCCGGGCGCCGCTCCCGCCGGGCTGCGCTTTTCCTTGGGTATCCTGGAGCGCGGGGCTGGCGCGAGCGCAGAGGCCGGGGCTCTGGCGCGGCCCTGCCGTGGGGGCTCAGCTCGTGCGTGGGTGAGCGTGAGGTGCCGTCTCCCGCCGCTGTGGGTAGGAGACTCCTGGTTTCTATTCTTGGTTCTTATTATTTTTCCTGTCTCTCTCGCAAATTCCGGGGCTTTGGGGCAGGCGTCACCGCTGTGGAGCCGCAGGAAGCCCCTGCGTGGGGCAGGGACCCCGCGGGAGCCGCCTGGGGCGAAGCCGGGGCCGCGGGAGGAGCCTGGGCTGCTCCGGTAGGAGCAGAGGGCACCTTGGCCGGTGCCCGCGGCTCCGCTGCCCTCTCCGGCCAGGGCTGCGGTGCAGGAGCGGCCGTGGCAGCGCCCTGGCGGGCGAGCGCCACGAGGAGCCCGGCCCTGCCTGCGTCCCTGTTCAACCTGCCTGGCAGCCGCTGCAACCCCTGCAGCCCAGTTAAACCCCTCCTTCGGTTATTTTATTTACCCCTTTCCTTTTTTTTCTGTTGGCCGAGTCCAGACTTCGCTTTGGTCCCTTCCGTTTTATTTTTTTCTTACGGTTCTTTGCTCTCTCCCGGCCTGGAGCCCGTGGCCTGGTGCCCGTCGCTTCCCCTCGAGCGGCTCCCTCTCCTTTTGGTTTCTTTCGCAGCCGTCACTTCCACCACTCAAACCACCTCTGTGACAAAACTGGTGCTCACTGGACACTCTCCAGTCCCCAATTCCCCAGCGCGGGGCCCTCATGGCTTGGCCGAGACGGGACTCGGGGACCAAGGGCAGCGGGATGCGCCCGGAGCAGCCCCCGGCCTGTGGCTCCCCTCTCCCCCAAAGCACAGGGCAGAGCTGGGGCTGGGGTCTCCCCCCAGGCCCCTGTTCTGGGGGGCGACCCCTCTCCTTGGGAGCCCGGGCTGGGGGCCATGGGCACCCCGGGTGCCCTGTCACGGCTCTGCATCCCCTGCAAGCGCCGGAGGCCGCTGGCGCGGGGGGCTCCGCAGCGGTGCTGCCGCACTGCCTTAACCCGGTGGGGAGGGGGACGTGGGGCCGGGCGGGCATGGCCGCGGCCTCCCCACGGCCCGAGCAGGGCGTCCTGCAAGGCCGGGCGCAGGGCCCTGCTGGCCCCGGTGCTCCCCGCGCCGCCGGGCGCCTCGGAGGCCGCCTCACAGCCCTCCCTGCCTTGTGCCGGTGCTGCCCTTGGTGCTCTGGAGCTGCCGGTGCCTGTCGCCTGGCCGCGGTGCTGCCCATGGTGCTCACTCCTGTCCGTGCCCGCGCTCACCGTCCGCTCCGAGCCCGTCTGCGGCGCGGGGAGCGCAGGCAGCGCCGCGGCCCCGCAGCCTCCCCATGTCGCTCAGCAGAGTGGCCGCCCGGGCCCAGCTGCTCCCAGCGCACGGGGCGCTCCCTGCCCTCGGCTGCTAGCGCTTGTCGTTTGCCTTCTCTTGCGTTGCCGCCATAGGCTTAAGGACTCGCTGTAAATAGATCCGTGCTCGAACGACCCGTGTGAGTTGGTGGGGCCCGGCCCTGCGCGTCTCTCCTTTTTTTGGGCTTTTTTTTTGTACTCTGTGATGACTGTGCTGTGCTGATTCTGTTCTGATTGTACGAGACACTCTCCCAGCAGTTGCTAGAGGCCCCGGTGGGCGCCCTGCCCTCCCCTCCAGCCCCTCTCCCCTGCTGGGGCACTGGGGCTGCCCCTGTCACCTCTCTTGGCGGTGGCCGTGGGTACCCCCAGCGTCGCGTCACTTCCCTCTCTCCCTGCTCTGTGGCTCTGCTTGCCCCGTGGCTTGGTGGGCTCTGGCCCTACACACTCCTCCCAGCGCCACGGAGCCCGCCTGAGGTACGTGGCCAAGGTGTCACTCAGGAGGAATCCCCAGGCTCCGCCGCTGTGGAGGGCACAGGTTGGCGATGCCACCGCATGTCCCTTCAGGCTGGCGCGTGGCACAGGGGTGAATTTCCCTGTGGTTGCCCAACCCGGGAGCTTCCTCCTGTGCTACATCGAGCCCCCGGCACGGGCTGAGCCCTCTGGCACCTGCGGACTTGGTGCCACTGGGCCAGGGGGGTCCAAAAATTGCACTAACTTGTCCCCTCATTGTCCCCGGCGGTGCCACCAAGCGCCGGGAGCCTCGGAGGGGCTGGAGCTGGACAGGCTGGTGCCTCACTCTCCTTCACCCTCTAGCTACTGCTGCCCGGTGGCCCGAACCTTACAATTTTAGCTTTTTTCTATTAAAAAAACAACAACCTTTTTTTAATTAAATAAATGACGAAATGGACAAAAATCCCCCTTTTAGATGATCTGTGTAATTGACTGGGTTTTGTGTTTCTTAACTGCATGGTATTCCTTCCGAGGGGTTTTATAGCACTTTTTAAATTTCTCTTTAAGATTTTTGGTCCGAATTTCTACTGCTCTCTCGCCTGTCTGTCTTTGCTTTATCCTGCCTTCTCCACGTTTGTAAAACTTGCTCCATTTTCTACCTGATGGCGACAAAAAAACAAACAAAACCCGACCCCACTGGTCTGATGTTGTACATAACTGCGGGAACAATCATAGGGAACAAACACCATCTGGACTCTTCTCCCCCCCTATCCGTTGTTTTTACTTAAATGCAATTTTAACAAAAAGATAAAGTTGTAAAGGAAAGCCCAGAGGAAAAAGAAAGGCTTGAGGATATCACTAAAGACAGCAACAAATCCAGCCCTGCACCAAGTGAGCTCCTGCTGCCCACGCTGCCCGCACCGAACGGCATGTCTCTTCTCGGTCGTCTGTCTAACACCATTGGATTCAATAAAGTTATCTCCTGTACCCGCCTGGCTGCTCGTGCTGTGTGCGGGGCCCGGGAGGAGGCAGCGGAGCGGCTGCTTTGCCGTGAGGATGCGGCCATGTCCCCAGCTCGGTGCTGCAGAAACCCACAGGGTGGTTTGCAGACCCGCTCCTGGTTTGAAAGTGGGGCGGTTTTGCAAGGTGCGGGGGGTGGTTTTCATCGGGGAGGGCTGTCCCTGTGATGTCCTGGTGTCCAATTTGGGGTGCAAGGAGGCAAAAAGACGCCGGGGTTTGGAATCCTTGTGGTGGGCCAGGAGCTGTGGGGCAGGAGGGGGTGGCGGGAGGGGAGTGGGATGGGGCTCGAGGTGGGGATTGCTCCGCTCCCTGGGAAGGGGACGCGTCGTCACCAGGTCCCCATGGCAGGTGGGGGACCCCGCCGAGCCCGGTGCTCCCTCTCACCCCGTGAGGCAGAGGCTGCAGCTTAGCGGTGCCGCTAAAGCTGGTTTTCCACTTGGGAGAGCGGTACTAGAGCGGGAACAGATGCTCTAGGAGCTACTAATTAATCGCAGGATGATTATGAGTTGCTAACACGCTGCGGTGGTGAACGCAAGGCCAGGAGAGGGCACTTTCCATCGGCTCTGTGTTCACTGCATCTCCTGCCTGGTGGACAGGACCCGGGCAGTGCCAAAGCTGGTGAGTGAGGGGCCACTCACCTGGCTGGGGACCCTCTCCATGCACCCCCAGGAGGAATGAGGGCATCAGCACCCTCCTGCGGGCGCTGCTCTGGAGGAGGAGGAGCTGATGGTGGGGCAGCAGCTCCAGGGAAATATTTCCTTCCCGCCATGCCCGTTGGATATTTGCAGTATGCCTATTGCGATAGCACAAGGCTCCCATGAACGCGTCAGTCTCGGGGTTCACACATGGTTTTGGGGGACTGACACATTGCTCCCCAGGTGTGAGGAGAGGAAGCAGCTGGGAATGGTGACCTGGTGTCTCTTAGGCCCCAGCCCAGGCAACATTCTGAAAGGTGACACTATTTTAAGGGGTATAGGGGAGGGGAACCCCCAAGCTTGATGCTGGAGCCGCGTGGGCCCCTTCCCTGCTCTCTTTGGCTATATGGAGCCCGTGGACATCTGCAGTGCACGTGGCCCAACCTGGTCCAGACCTCACGGCCCAGACAAGGGCAAAGGGATGCTCAGCAGAGGCTGGATGTGTCGGGTTCAGCATCACTTGTGGGTGCAGCAGCACCCAGAGGGGTCAGCAGTGTGTGCACAGCAGCACCCGTGGGCTGGGGCACCCGTCCAGCAGCTCCTCCCAGGGTGCCCCGCAGCCTGGTGCCAGCAGCATCCGCCTCCCTCTGGAAATGCCCCCATGTTGGGGAGCGCAGGTGTCACAGCCACCCTGCACCCACGGGAGCACGCAGTGCTCAGAGGGTGCCCAGGGACCCGCGATAGCTGCAGAGAAAGCTGCTTCCAACCAGGCTGCCGCCCCAGGGCCCTCTCCCTGCTCCCCTGCCCCGGGCAGACCCTCTTGCCCAACCTCCCTTTCTGCACCCAAGTGAGGGGGCTGCTCTTGGAGTTGGAACAGCCCCAGCTAGCGCTGCAGCAGCAGCAGTGATGACGACCCTGTGCTTTAATTTAGCAATGCTTGCTCATTAAAGCCAGGGCGAAGCCTGCCTTGGCTCAGGGCCGCTGCAGGGGCGCAAGGAAATCAATCCTGTTATTAGAGGCTCTGGCTGGAGCAGCCTGTCACGTCCCGGCTCCTGCCCAGACGGCCGCCCTGGTGCAGCCCGTGGGTGCTCAGCACAGCCGGCTGCTCGGAGCCCTTGGGGCCGCGGGGCCAGCGGCCGGGAGCCGCTGCGCCGCGGTCTGCCCGCGTGCCAGGGACACAGGCTCCAGGGCGAGATGAGCGCGTGACTCCCAGCAGAGCTGGGGACGCTCGCCTGCTCCCTATCTGCAGCATCCAGCCGCCCCCGGCACCTTCCAGCGGTGGCAGGAGACAAACCCGGCACACCGAGGTCCCCCCATGCCCATGGGTTTCCCCCCGTGCACCCAGCTCTGGTGGAGAAGGGGATCCTGATAGCCTCGAGTCTTCATGGATGCCCCGGAGTGGTGCAGGAGCACAGGACATCTGGTTTGGAGAGGAGATGGAGGTGGTGGGGCAGGAAGCAGCAGCATCTTCACCCATGATGTGCCATGAGCCCCAAGTCCGCAGAACTTCTGGGGAGCTGGCTTGGAAATGAAGGTCAAGATAGCAATAACAGAGTGGATAAAAACTGAGTAATGAACTAGACTCCAGGGATGCATGGGATGCACATTGGCACGCAGGCAAGTTTCAGGATGGGTCTATGTCATCAGTTCTGCTCTGCATTGTGTGTTATGTGCCCCAGTCAGGCTGAGGGGACCGCTCTGAGGTGACGGGCACCATGAAGGGGACTGGCATGGGACTCGCTCTGAGGTGACCGCTCTGAGGTAACGGGCGCTGTGAAGGGGACTGGCACCGCACTCGCTCTGAGGTGACCGCTCTGAGGTAACCACTCTGAGGTGACAGGCGCTGTGAAGGGGACTGTCACGGTGACCACTCTGAGGTGACTGCTCTGAGGGGACCGCTCTGAGGCGACGGGCGCTCTGAAGTGACTGCTCTGAGGTGACTGCTCTGAGGTGACCGCTCTGAGGTGACCGCTCTGAGGTGACGGGCGCTATGAAGGGACGGTCGCGGGGACCGCTCTGAGGTGACGGTTGGCGGCGCGCGGGAACCGCCGGCGGGGGCTGCCCGGGCGGGGCGGGCCCGGGGGCGGGGCCTCGCGGCGGGGCGGGGCGGCCCCTCGGCAGTGGGCGGAGCAGCGCGGAGCCGCCGCACGCGAGCCCGGAGGGGCCGGGGCTGCCGCAGCGCCCGCGCCCGCCCGCAGCGCCCTGCGCCCCGCAGCGCCCCGCGCCCCGCAGCGCCCCGCGCCCCGCAGCGCCCGCGCCGCCCCGGCCCGGCCCGGCCCGGCCCGGAACGTCCCCTCTCCGCCGCGCCCGGTAAGTTTGCGCCTCCCGCCCGCGGCGCCCGCACTCCCGGAGAAGTTTCTCCGGGGCGGGGCGGCGGAGCCGGGGGGCAGCGGGCGCGGGGCCGGGAGCGGAGCGGCGGCGGGAGCGGCTCCCCGCGCCTTGCGCCGCGGCCGGGAGCGGGGCAGCAGCGGCGATGCGGGATGCCCGGGCCCCTCCTGTCCCCCTCCCGGGCGGGGGAGCGGTGCGGGACGCCTGGGTCCCTCTCCTCGGGGGGCTCCGCACCGGGGCTGCCCCGGGGCGCTGCTCCCCCTCCATTCCCCCAAGCCAAGTTGGTGCCGAAGCAGCTCGGGGCGCTTTGCCCGGTGCGGGGGGTGCTGCGGGGCTGCCGGGCGCTGCGGGGCCGGGGCGAAGGTGCCCTCGGGCAGCGGAGGCGACACTCGGGTCCCGGGCGCCCGCACGGCTCGGTCGCAGGGGACCCGTTGTCCAGGTAAAAGTGCCGCTGCTCCCGCAGGCCCCGCGGCTCGTCCGTAGTGTCCTGGCCAGCTGCCAGCTCCGGCGGGTTCCTCGTGTGGGGGCAAATCCTGCCGCGGCACCGACGGGATCGCCCTGCGCTCCGCGGCGGGCAGGAGGTGCCGGTGCCGTGGGATAGCGGAGCCCCGGCATCCCCAGCTGCATCCGAGCCGTCCGCTTGCACCCGCCTCGCCGCTTCCCTGCCGCCCGCTTCCCAGAAGCACAGGGAGAAGCTGAGGACATGTCCTGGGGGCACCCGCAGAGCCTTTCTGCAAGGTGACCGCGGCGCCCTGCAAGGGGCACCCATCGCTTTGGGACCCCCCAGCCCCGCGCCGCCCTGGGGTGCCTCTTCCCCAGCGAGCAGCACGCGCGTCGCCTCCCCCCTTCCCGCCCCACGCCCGGGCTGTGGCAGCCGCAGGTCCCCCGCAGCAGCGAAACTTCAGTCCTTGAGCGAAGGCGCCCGCGCGCCCCGCGCCGAGGTGCTGCTGCTGCTGCGGCTGTTGGAGTCTGGAGCACGAGCTGCCGGCAGGAGTCGTCGCCCGCCTGCTGCATTGCTGCTCGCTAGCGCAGCGGCCTCGCCGCGCGCCGCCCTGCGCTCCTGGACACCCGAGCTGCGGTGATGCAGCCCGTGTGGACGGTGCTTTCGGCCTCGGCTGCCTCCTGGGGTTCTTTTCTTTCTTTCTTTTATTTTTTCCTTTTTGCCAGGGTGGTGATGAACATGCCTTGTGGTGTTTTCCGTGTTGGGGAGGCACCGAGTGAGGTGACGCGGCCAAGGTCATTGAGCCCGGCCGTGGTGGCGGTGGTGGCAGTGGGTGCCTGTCACCTGCGCCGCTGCCAAGAGCCTGAGCTGGCAAAACACTGATGCTCTGCTGCAGCCCGAACCCCCCAGGCGCTCTTGGAGCGCTGCCCCATCCCCTCGTTGCGGCCGGGGAAGTGCTGAAATGAGACTGACCTTGCCCCAAAGAGCCGGAGTTTCCCCTTCTTCTGCCTGGCGCAGGAAAACTGGGAACGGGTGACTGCGATGCCCAGATGCGGCATCGCGGCCCAAAGCAGCGCAACAGACTTGGTGCTTGGCGTCTGCCCTCTCGCCCTTGGGTGCCGAGGGACTTATCCTCTGCTGCTGGTCCCCTGGGTGCCGCTGCCCTCCGCTCAGCGCCCACATCCTCGAGGTGCCCTTTGCGATGGCAGCGACTGCACTGGTGCGGCTGCTCTTCACGCCTCCCTTTATCTCTAATGAGCTCTCGATAACGCTGCTCGGCCCCAAATATTGGATGCCCCTGGCACCGACCCCTGATTATTAATCAAGCCTAAAACAAGGCAGTGAGTGGCTGGGAGCTGAGGTGCCCCCGTGCTGGTGTGACGAGGCTCCCGCGGCAGCAGGGTGCCCAAGGGCCCCGTGCCCCTCTTAGCGGGTCCCTGGCTGGACCCCTTTGAGCTTGTGCCAGCAGGGCCTGACTCGGCGCCGTGCAGGGACCTGCGACACTGCTGGAGCCGGTGGCGGGGCTGGACAGGGCGAGCGGCTGCAATTGCCGCATGCCGGGAGCCTTGGAGCTCTGCTTGTGCCTGCGGCTTCCTGAGTGCCCAGCGTTTGTGCTGGGGGAATGTCATGTCCCAAAGCGGTGCGGGGGCCGAGCTGGAGCTAGGAGCAAGGTCCAGGTGTCCCGTCCCTTACGGTGCTTTATTTCATCTGTGCAATGAGGCTGAGCCGCGTTAGCTCTCCAAGTGCCCTGGGAGGTGCTTGGTGCTGCATTTCAGATGCGCTGGGAATGCTGCAGCTGCGCAGGCTGAGCTGCATCCCTGGAAATCGCCCTTCAAAGCTGCTTGTGGCTGCAAGGGGGGATGACACTGTGTTTGTTGGGATGGAGAGCTGTGCAGGGCTGGAGCTGCTCCTCGGTGGGTGCTCACCCGCCGTCCTCTCCCCTCCAATCGATCCGGCTCGTCTTGCTTCCCTCCTGGATCAGCTTCTGGCTCTTCCCCAAGTGTCGCCTGGCTTGCATTTCCTTCCCTATTGATCAGGAGCCGTTGCTGTTTCGTGGGACTGCGCTGGCTCTGAGTTGGGGAGCAGGGAGACTCAGAGACCTCGAGGGCCCCCGTGGCGGCTCCGCACGGTTTTAATAGCTCGGCCCGACTCCTTCTGCTGCCCTATTTAGCTGCGCTCGCCGGCTGAGCCCGCGTCACCCGCGCGGGGCCGGGCTGGCAGCACCCGCTTCCTTGGGAGCTGCTGGCCCTGCTGGCTGGTGCAGCCGGGATCCGCGCGACCCAGAAAGCTCCCGCGCCCGGACGTCTCTGCACCTCCTTGCCCTGGTCCCGGCTGGCCAAGCAGGACACTGTCCCGCGCGCTCTCCCGGGTGTCCTAGTGCCCGGATGCTTCTCCAGGACTTGGGACACTGCTCATCGCCAGCCTGCGGCAGGGCCAGGGGCTGAGGATGGGTCCCCGGGTCCCCGGCCGGCTGTGCCTTTGCCTCTGCAGGTGTCTGCCCATAAGCTGTAGGAATCTCAGCACTCCCTTGTGCTTCGGTAGGAATCTTGGCGCTCCCTTGCAGCTAATTAGTATCTCCCCTGCATGGGGTGTCTGAAGCTCCATGAGCATTGCAATAGCACCTGATGGAAAGGGAAAGCTGGGAGCGGAGGGAGGGGGAAGCGAAAGCGGTTCTGGCCCGTTTGCTGCTGCAGCGGCTCAGCGGGCAGCGGCTGCGGCAGCCGCCACGGCTCCCGCGGGAGCTCCTGCACCAGCCCCACTTTCATCTTCCCGGCCTCCTTCCCTCGGTGCCTCCCGCAGCTCCAGGTGCTCGCGTGGGCCGGGGAGAAGCGGCAATGGGGAGCAGGGAGGTTCGGAGCCCCGGCTCTCCCTGCTCCTCCTCCTCGGAGTGGATGTGCGGGAAAGACGTGGTTTGGGAGAGACTGGGGAGAGCAAGCGCTGCCCATGGGTGCTGCCTGGATACCCAGGGAGGCTGTTTCACCAGCCAGAGGGTTGTGGGGCTAGGAAGAAGTTGCTGCAGAGGATGAAATCGCCCTTCCTCAGAGGTGGCACCTCTGCCCGCGGCCTTCCCGGCTGCCTCGCGGCCTCCTCCTTTGCCCAGAGGCCTGAGGCACCGTGGTGCGATGCGACCTTCCCTCCGAGGTGGCCGCTCTTCGAGGAGGAGCCAAGGATCCGTCTCGTGTGGGGCGGCGGGTGGCCTGGGCTGCCCTTGGACAACGGCGATGCCCGTTTTGCTGAAGTTTTACTATCCCACGTGCCAAGTCTCCCGCTTTGAACTCCTTTAGGCATTCAAACCACCTCAGCAGGGCTGACGGGAGCCGCCGTAGCGCATGGCAGTGCTTTGAGGAAGCAGCAGTCGCTCATTTTGACTTAGGGACAGCATAAACCATCAATCTGGTATCCAAATGATGGATTAAGGCTACCTTTAAGATGGTATTTTACTGTTGCTTCTCATTTTTGCTCTCAATCATGTTGCCGCTGTGACAGGACCCTTGTAAAAGGAAGGCGACCTGCCTTTAATGCACCTGGTCCTTAAATTACTTTTATGCAGTCTCCCGTGGGAGCTGAGGCCTCGTTCCCCTTCCCGCCAGCGCTCTTGGCTCCGTCATGGGGAGGAATCGGGAGCTGGTCCTGGCCCTGGGAGCCTTAGGGGCTGCAAGGCCACGGCAGGGGTGGTCGGGCCAGGAATTGGTGCTGGGCTTGGGGATCATGAGTCCGGGCTAGGGGACAAGGTCACCCTTAATTCCCTCTGTGCTGCTGCAGCTTCTCTTCCTGCTTCTGGTTAGCTCAGGCCCCTCGGCCGTGTCCTCGGGGTGTGCGTCCCAGGGGGCCGAGCGACTCCGCTCCCGTGCAGGGTGGGAAGTGCCATCCTTTTCCAAGCAGTTTTCCCCAGAGTGAAACATCCCAGCAGCCCATGTCTCGTGAGGACACTTGGTGCTACCGGGGCCGCAGCATCTCTCCACCAAACGTGCTCCATTAGCCGAGTAGCTTCTGTTTTCCAGCTCCAGGTATGAATATCCTTCCTGAAAAGCCCATCAAGGAGCACCAGGGCTGGAAGGGTTGGAAACCCCTCTCCTCTAGGTGTGTAACCCGGGAGAGCAGCACGGGCAGCAGCAGGATGCTGGGTTAAGGCACTGTCGGAGCTGACGGTGCCTGGGCACCAGGCCAGCACCTCGGTGGAGTGGGTTGTGCTGACGGAGGAGCCGATCCGGTGACACTAATGCAGTCACTCCATTTGTGTGTGTGGCGGGGAGTCACGGAGGGTTTTGCCACAGTGCCGGAATGAACCATCCCTGTGTCATGGGCCACTGTTTTGGGGTGCGGTGCCACATCCCCTGCACCCCGCGGACCTGGGGCAGGTCTGGAGCCCTCAGGGCTCCTGCAGATTCCCCACGTGCTACAGATCCTGCATCAGAGGGGGCTTGGATGCCTTTGCTGGAGAGGGAGATGCTCCATGTCGGCCCATTCCTTCCTGGGGACTGTCCCTGTTGTCTTGGGAGCACCAATGAACCGGCAAAACTGCAGGTGACTCAGCCCAACCATGGGATCTCGGTGAACGGGAGCTGTGGTCTCCTGGGGCTGGATGTGAGCGGGTCTATGACAGGGCTGGTCGCAGGGTGGTGGGAGCAGTTCCTGCCATCTCCAAGGAGGATCCAGGTAGGCTCCCTGAGGATCAAGTTTGTAATTTTGGCTTCTTCCACAGCTGGAAACTTGGAAAGCTTTGGAAGGACCAAAAATCCTCTGTTAATTAAATGACCATTAGAAGCCAAGTCATGTTTTCCCTTAATTAGACTCTGTTCCCCGTTAGGAGCAAAGTCATACAAATGGGTTCAGCAGGCACAGTGCATCTCTGTAAACGCCACAGCCTGAATCATTAAACCTTCTTCATCTCTCCAAGCCTAGTGGACTTCGTCCTTGCAAAGGGTCAGCTCCAGGCTCCAGCCCGGGAGAGCCGGATCCCTGGATAGTGCTGGGAGATGACAAGTGGATCTCGGGTGGAGCGGGACTTGCAGGTGATGTCTTTGATGGCCTTGCAGAGCCTTGTGAGCCCAGTTAGCAGGTGGGATCCAGGGAAGGAGGAAGTTGGGTATCTGGTCTGATGTCTCTGGGGAGCAGCACTGGGAAGGCTCTGTCTCCTCTGATGCTCGTCTACCTGTTGATGTGCTGTTTGACACGAGATGTGCAGGACCCAAGCAGTGTGGGAGCTTTCCTGGTATCTTTCTGCTTGTGCAAAAGGCCAGCGAGGTGCCCAGGCATCACACCAGTGGGACTTCGGGCTGAGCTTGATCATCTCCTTCTTGGTCTTCTTAATTGCATTAAAATTAGTTTCTTAATTTGATGTGTCTGGAGTGATGGGGGTTGCCCAGGTCTCCTGGGGCTGCTGCCATCCCCAGGAGGATGATTTATAGCCCGTTGGCCCAGGAGCAGTGCTGAGCTCAGGCTCTGGGTTTGCCATCCCAGACGATAACTCATTGCTCCAAGCCCAAGTTTGGAGGAGCTGTTCATTATATAATGACCTCCGGGTATGCATGGACAGCTCCATGTCTCCAGGTGCCAAGGGCACCAACTGCTGCTGCAGCCAACAGCCTCTGGGCGCAAACTCGGGATGGACTTTGCTGCATTTGGAGAGCAGAAATAAGGCACCAGCCTACCCGGGCTGCCCAAAACACGACCCAAATGTGATTAATTGCTGCATCTCGCTCCCCTAACCATTTTCCAAAACGTGCCGCCGCTAATTACTGCCTGCACTTCATTAAGCTTAATTTAATTCTTTTCAGGATTGCTGTTTTCTGCCCTTCTCCCCAGCTCCCCAGCAGTGAGGATGGGAGGGCGGGTGGAAAACCTCCCAGTTCCGCAGCAGCCGGGATCGCCTGCCGGCAGCGAGGGAGAGGTTCAGGATGCGCGCCGGCCGCGGCCGCCCCCGCACCGCGAGCGAGCGGGGCTTTTCCAGCAGCTGCATCGCGCTGCCCGCGGAGCCGCATCCTGCACCGGGCAGCCGCGATGCGGAGCCGCGGGCCGGTACGAGACCCCCGCGCGCCCTGCAGCCCCCCGGAACGTCCCCGCGCCCCGGAGGGGAGCGCGGAGCCGGCTCGGCGCCCCTCGGCCGCCCTCCCGCGCGCTGCGGGACCTGCCGTGGGCTCTGCGGCTGCGCTGCAGCGAGCGGCGCGTGTTCAGAGGGGCCCTGGGACCCCACGTGTCAACCTGCTGGGGGTTAAATAACCATTTATTTAAAAACAGAGCTCAGCACCATTGCATGGGGGTGCTGGTGATGCCCCCAGAGCCCTGTTCTGGCTTGCAAGGGTGGCTGGATGTGTCCTGTGATGGGGTCCTTTGCCATGGGAGTGGGAGGGATGCTGGGGGTGCCAGCGGGATTTCCCTTGGCCAAAACCACTCTCAGGATGCTGGAAACACCCCGGTCCGGTGCCTCGGGCTGAGGAACGGTGCCTGCTTGTGGCAGAGCATGAAGGAGCCCCCTTCAAAAGTGGGATCTCCAGCCCGACGCCGCAGCGGGTGCCCAGCAGCGCCTGTAAACAAAATCCATCACAACCCTGTAGCCGCTACCCTGGGTTTTTAATTAAACCAGCTGCAAGGGCTGGGGAAATGGAGAGACCGGGACTCTCCACAGCTGAGCCGCAGCCAGCTCCGCCGGCGCTGCAGAGTAGTGACGGGATGCAGGAGCCGGGAAAGCACCAAAGTACATTCAGGGCTAATTCTAAGTCACCCTGTGTCTGATTCCAGACCTCTGTCACAAGGTTTTGGTGGGTACCACTGCACACAGGACTGGGACAAGGATTTTGGGCACGGCTGTGTTTGCTCCGTGCCTCCGGCACGCTGTTCCCTGTTGGAGACGGGAACCAGGGGGAGCTGAAAGCGGGGAGCAGCTCCCGCTGGTTCCCGTCTCCAACAGGGAAACCTTGCTAATGCCTTCTCCTCCTCACATCCCTGCCGTGTGGCGCTCAAGGTCACGGGGAGACCGGCCGCTTCATCTCGCAGCGCTGCAGGCTGCTTTGCAGACACGCATCTCCCCCCTTCCCCGTGCGGGCGGTGCTGGACGCTGCTGAGCGCTGCCGGGGCCGGGTTTGCGGGTGCTCGGCCTCCTGCAGCGGGTTTTCCGGGCGCTACGGCTCGTTCGCTGGCTGTTTGCTCTGTTGTTTGATGGTCTCGCAGGGTGCTCGGGGCTCCAAGGGGAGGCAGAGGGTTGAAACCAGGTTGGATCCCAGCCAGCATCCGCCCAGTGTGGAAAGGATCTGGGCTCTTGGTGGCAGGAGGGGAGGGGACGACATGTCGCTGGGTGCAGGATAAGGCACTGGGGAGGACTGGGGGCATCGTGGTGGGGAGGATGGCAATAGCACGGGAGGGATTTGGGGTAAAACTCTGGGAGATCTGGCACGATGTGCTGCAGCGTGGGGTGCAGGGTCATGCCTGGGGACCTGGGGGTACAGGGTAGACCTAGTGGTCATGCAGTGTGAGGCACAGGGTGGACCTGGTGTCCTTGCAGTGTGGGGCACAGGGTGGACCTGGTGGCCTTGCAATGTGTGGCACAGGATGGACCTGGTAACCATGCAGTGATGTGGGATGCCAGGTAGACCTGGTGGCTGTGCAGGGTGGACCTGGTAGGGTGCAGGTTTGTTGGTGCTTCTTTAACCCATCTTTGGTCTTGGACCAAGGTTGGGTATGGTTAATCATTTATAACCATCTTTATTTCTTTAAGATACGTTCATCTTTCTTGGCACAGAGTGATGGTAGGGGGACAGTGTGTGTGTGGGATTAGCTCCAAAAGATGTGGTTTTGTCAAATAAACAGAAGCCTTTAAGAATCTGGAGGAGTAACAGCAGTTTCTCTTGAGCAATGAAATTCTCAGAGGATGGTGGGACTTCTAGAACACCTACCCAGGGGGTTCCTTGCGAGTGGGGTGACATGTGTCAACCCACAGGACTAAGCAGGGATTGAGCTTCCCTCTGTTTTGGAGCCCTGCTACCTCCATGTGTGCAAACCTGGAGACAATGTCAAATCCCTCACGGCAGTGAGATGCCATCCTGGTAGCTCCAGCCTTGATGTTGCTGGTGGTTTCTGTAGGACCTGAGTGGTGTTGCCCTGATCTGACAGCAATCCCCTTCATCAGCCTCCCCTCCTTTGGCCTGGGGCACCCTGAATCAAGTCCTGCGGGAAGCTCCTCTGTAGTTAAATCCCCTTGGGCCTTGGTGTCTTGGTCCCCTGGGTGGGACTTGGTCCCTCTGGAGCGACCGCAGGCTCAGGGATGTGGTTGACAACCTCATCTGCTTAGAAAAGACCTTGGGTTGTCTTTGCCGGGCTTTGGGGGCTGCAGGAGGTCACGGGGTGACATGGGTCCTCAGCACTGACGCTCCTGCTCTCCTGGGGCTCCACCAGCAAACCAAGCTGCAGGGGCAAAGCTCTGGGCTGGAGGGAGCAGAAGGTGCCTTAACCCAGGTGGCCGATTGTACCGGGTCCTGGCAGGCGGGTGCCAGAGCCAGGAGGGTGCCCGGGCGCTAAGTGGCGGTGGGGACGGCCAGACAGTTCTGTGGGCACATGACAAGGGACCTCATCCCTCATTCTGAAACCTCCTGCCGCAACTTTTGAAGGGGAAAAAAAAAGAGAGAGGAGAAAAAAAAAAAAGAAAAAAGAGAGAAGAAAGAAGCCCTACGATCACTGCATTGCAGTGCCTGCTGCGAGCGCGCCCGCCGCCCGCCCCCGGCTCGAGCTGCTCCCGCGGCCCCGCGCGCCCCAGCGTGAGCCCCGCGGCGGCCTCATCCCGGCACGGAGCAGAGGGCGGCCCAGGGGAGGCCGAGGGGGGACTCGAGCCCGGCGGGGCAGGCGGCTGCGGCTGCGTCTTGGGTCAGCGGGTGCCAAAGCCAGGCAGCTGCGGGGGGATGGAGGTGGTGGCCGGCTAGGATGGTTGTCCTGGGATTTCCGCTGTGGTGCCGCTTCTGAAGGGCACCGGGTGATGAGGATGGACCTGCTACTCTTCAGCCCCTGGAGGATCTGCTGCTCCGGGTGGTGGGAGCTGCTGCTCTCCGGCCTCAGAGCCTGGGCTTCCCCGCTGCAGCTGGGGAGGGGACACGGCCAAGGTCACCCCGCAGCGGTGCTGGAGGTGGCGTCAAGCACTCAGCATTTCCGAAAGCCCTGATGAGGTGGTTAAGTGCTGATCAGCTCCTCTTTTATACCCGCTGGTGTGGAAGCGGCACGAAAGTAGTTCCCTTTTGGGGGCCAGAATTGGTTCGCTTTCAAGGTGAGCAAAAGTCAGCTTCTACCCAAGGTCACAAGGCTTGGCCTTCACGTGAAAGGCCTTGCTTTTCCTCGGGCTCCCTTTTAACCCCCAAAAATGGATCTGGGAGGACTCCAGGGTGCTGAGGCCCCTTTTCCTGGAAAATTTCTCCAAACCAACCCTTCCCCATTGAGGTTTAAGAAGAAGTTGTCGTCGTGATGGTTTGTTCCTTGCATGGCATTGGTAGGTGGTGGAGTGGACAGTGGCTCCTTGCTCTGCTGCTCCCTCCAGCTTCTCCTGTGACCTGCTTTGAGCTCCTCAAGCTTCCATGGGACTGTCCAGATTTAGCTAGGACAAAAAGGACCAGAAGAGCAATTTTGGGAATTTTCAAGTTGGGCATCAGCAAAGACTGGGTCACCCTCTGGAGGGCAATGGGCTCCATTGCTGCCCAGGACATGGCTGTGCCAGCAGCCTTGCTGCACCATGTGCACCAGGGGGGGTTCCTTGAACGTCCAGAGGAACCTTCTGGAGATGATGCAGCAATGAGCTGTGAAGCTTTAGAATGGGGAGAAGTGGTAGAGATGCTCCAAGTTTTCTGTGGAGATGTTTTGGGCAATATATCTTGCTTTCTGGCTTAGGGAGGTTGGTATTTACAAGAAGAAATTGGAGAAAGGAAGTTTTATTAAACTTCCTTTGCTCAGATCCTCAAGACTGAGACCTCCAGGTGCCCCTGGAGAAACCTTCCAGGTGTCACCAACAGAACGGGGCCTTCACGGCTGCCCCCATTCCAGAGCCCCTCCTGCCCCACGTGCTGCTCTCCTGCCCCCTACACTGCCCCTGTTGCCCCATGTGCCACCCTACCCTGCCCTCCGGAGCACCCACAGCCCCACACTGACATCCAACTTGCACATCCCCATGCCGGTGCAATGGCCCCTCGGTGACACTTGGCGCCGATGGCCCCATTGAGGACCGAGAAGCCCCTTGGTGCTTGCTGGGGTGTCGCGACCCCCTGGCCCTGCCGTGGCTCCGTGCCCTGGGCAGCACCACGGTGATTCCTGGCCCTCTTCCAGGGGTTCATTAGGAGTGTGTGGCTTTCTTGGCACCCAGCTGGGAGGTGGGACTGGGCCACGGATGGACCCGAACGCTGAAGTGCGCGGCAGCAAAATGAGCCCTCCGGAGCAATTAGCTCAGTTAATTAGCTGGGGAGCAGCTAAAGCAGCGTGGCCTGAAGACACAGCGGTGCTGGCAGCAGCTCCCTGGAGCCTCCAGCCCCCAGGTCGGTTTTCACAACACTTGCAGTCCCCGCTGCGCCCTGCGCCAACACTCGATGCTTGCGGAGCCGCTCGGGCACCGCGCGCGCGGGCTGCAGCCTCAGCTGCCTCCTCCCGACCACAGGGATCAGCGCCCATGCCCAGCCCCTCTCCTGAGCAAAGCTGCCCGCCAAAGAGGGTCCCTCTCCCTCTCCCTGCTTTGACTACGGCCAAGACCATGGTGCAAGAAGTTGTCGTGGTCCATGCTGTAGCGACGAGGTGTTAAAGTCAAGGCCCGGCCATGCACGCTGGATTTTAGCAGGACTTTATGGACTGCTTTTCCCAGCAAGTCACGCTGTTTTGGTAGCACCAAGTGGTGGCTGACGCCTCCCCTTGGAGAAGGGCATTTCTCCCAGGCATGTGGGGCCACCAAGCTGCAGGGCTCCGAGACCATGTGCCGTGCGGGGATGCCCGTGGTGCATTCCCGTGTCCTGGCCGAGGCCCACATGGGTGCTGGCTTTGGCAAGAACACAGATGTCAACTTGGTGCCCTGTCTTTGCAGGCCCTTCCAGACCCTCTCCAGATCTTGACCGCTCCTCACATCCCTCCGGGGACATTTTCTACCAGCGCCTCTCTGCCCTCCTTAACCCGGGTCCAGCTGCTGCTCAGCCCTGCCGAGCTGCCTTCCTTTTAAAAAAACAGCTGATGCCTGCAGAGCTTTTTCAGGACATTATGCAAACAAATCGAAGGTGATTTCGTGGGCTGCGCTCTCCCGGCAAGGGGCTGTGCGCTGACAAAGTCATCGCGGGGCTTCGCTGCGTTTGAAGAGCTCCAGCGCGTCCTTCACCGCTCTGGTGCCAGCAAAAGTCCTTAAAGCAGGAAAGGGCCAGGAGGGCCATTTATTTCACCTATATTCTCAGTGGCACAGAAATACAGGTCAGATCGTTATGGGAGTGTTGCAAAAACCTCCTTCTTCTGCATTAAACTGGAAACGCTCCAGGTTTGCTAAGCTCAGCTCTTCCCTCCCGGCTTGCGCGGCTGCGTTCGCTCCGGCAGCTTGGCCCGTGCTTGGCAAACCGCAGGGCTGCGATGGCGAGGCGGGTGTCCCGCTCCTCCTGCCACTGCCCCACCGCAGGAAAACCCTCCAGCGGGACGATGGGGCGGCTGCGTTTCCAGCAACGCGGCGGCGCGTCGGAGTTCGCAATTGCGATTTTGTGGTGTGACTTTATACGCTGAGACACTCCGTTGCGGAGCCACTGGCAGGGTGGGCGCCCTTGGGGGGCTCTGCCGCGACGCAGCAGCTTATCGCACCCCAAAGGTTGTCTGCTGGCCACCCGGGCTCTGCTCTGCGCCTGCAGCTTTGCAAAGCTCCTGGTTTTGCTCCTGTTTGCAGAGCTCCCGTTTGCCCAGGGCACTGAGGCTGGGGCACGGCCCCTCGCCACGCAGAAGAGGTGGCTGGTGAGTTGGCACCTGCGAATCCTGCAAAGGACCTCAAGCAAGTCCCCGGCCGAGGGCAGAGCAGGTTGTGGGTGCCCAGGGCATCGCTGGCAGCGAGGGTGGGAGTCTGGTGTAAAAATTAGACGCCCGTGTGAGCAAGAGTGCCGTGATGCTGGCTCTAGAGCCCAGGAGGAGGGCTGGTGGTGCAAAGGGCTGTGTGGGGAGGAAGGCTGCACCAACCTTCCCCCGTCTGTCATGCCTGTGCCCTGGAGACCAGATGGAGTTTGGAAACGTTTGCACGGATCATGATTAACCTTCAGAGGAGCCAGGCAAAGCTCAGTAGCTGCAGGGCGTTGAGAGTGCTTATTAAGCTGATCCTCCCAACTTAGCCCTGCTCTGTTTGCGGCTGAATTACAGGAGGTGCCAACAGCCGGTGATGCCCCTTCTGACTCCTCCACTCCATGAGGGTGGTTGTGTCCATGGTTCGGAGGCGGGAGGAGGTGGTTGAACTTGGAGAGCCACCAGTGGGCCTGGGTGCAGGGTTGGGGCATGCCGTGGTGGACAGGGGAAGGGGAGGCTGTTCTCATCATTGCTGGTGTCTTTTCCCATCCTAAAGGATTTGGAGACATTCGAAGACCATTTGTGGGATTTAGGTGCCATTTGCCCTTTGGGCTATGGTGCTTTTTTGCTGTTGCTTGCATGGAACTCGCCAGGTTGGATGCCCAGGGCCAGCATGGCCACGGTAGCTCGTGCATTGGCCATGAGCCCAATCACGGGGCTTTCCGACCCCACGTGCATCCGCAGCCTGAGAAACTGTGATGTCTGCTCTGGGCACATGCACGGTGGCATCACGATGGTCACCTAACCCCTGCCGTGTCCCTGGCACCGAGTTGGGCTCCCGCGCGGGCTGCTCTTGTCCCCATGCGCAGCCGTGAAGCCCAGCAGTAATTACCTTCCCGGGGCCCGGCGACACCGGCCATGGGAATTTTTCCAGGGAGCCGCGCTGAGCTCGGGCTCATCCGTCTTGCTCCTGTCAAGCCTCCGCCGCGGCCAGCTCAGCTCCTGCTGCTGACAGCCACCCAAAGGCGTGATGAACGCGCTCGGCGCCGCCGCTTTGTCCCCTTGCTGTAACTGCTAACCTGCCGCCTGCCGCAATGAATTCTCGCCGCCAGCTTATTCCCTTTGGACGGCACCAAATTCCAACAAACAGCAGCCCTTTGACTGCTGTCAGCGTGAAGTGAAGCTGGCGCTCCCGGCGGGCTGGCACTCCAGCGGCAATGGGAATGGATCAGTCAGCCGGGTCCTGAGCGGCTCCGGTCCCCACCGATCTGCCTTCTGCTTGGGCAGCGGGATGGTTTTGGTCCTGTCCATCCCCGGCCTCGTGGGCTGGGGGAGAGCAGCACCCTGCGGCCTTCGAACCTTCGATAAGCTGGGCTGAGGGATGCAAGGTGTCTGCATGTGCCCGTGCGAATGCTGACACGTGTGTGTGCCTGACCCAACGGGAAGCGTGTGAGGTTGGAAAGAGTTTCCAGGAAGATACTGAGATGTTGGTGCCCCAGTTGGTCTCTCGCAGCCTCCGCCTGCACCCACGTCATGGGGGCACTGCTAGCCATAGCCCAGAGCACTTCCAAGAGGGAGCAGCTGGGATGTTAGCGTGCAGCGGCACGGGGTGAGCTTATGGCCATGCCAAGGCATGGGGTGACAGGGCAGTTGGTGGCTTTGATGGGCAACAGTGGGTCTTGGGAAAGAGAGTTTGATCTGAAACCTGGGTGACGGGAGGTGAGGGTTGAGCCTTGGCTGAACTTCTGAAGAGCTTCCCATGCCTGACTGTTGTTGCTGGTGACATTTCCCAGCGTGTTCTTGATTCTTCGTCAATGCAAAATTGTGGGCTCATACCCTCAAGCGATCAAAATTCATGACCCAAATCTCTCAAACCCTGGAACCACGAGGTTGACCAAAACCATGTCTTTTGGGATTTGCTTCTTTTCGCCTTCCTCTTAACCCGCATCCAAAATGCTTAAGGGCTCATTTGAGCAAGGGAGAAAGAAAGAATTGATGCATCCTGCCATCAGGTGACTCCAGGGGCTGGAAGATTGCGTGCCAGCCCTAAATTCCGAAATTTCAGCCGAGGATGGTGGCTTTGCTTCGCCGTGCTGCTCGCCTGGCGCCGGCGCACCCTCCTCGCCCTGCAGCTGATCTGTTGCTCCATCTGGCCAGGGCCAGGTTTGCTCCTGGAGGCGCCGCGTCTTGGGCACCAGCTCTGCTCTCCACCCTGTCTTGCAGACACTGCTCGGCTGGCAAAAAGCAGCAACACTCGGGGATGGCACAGAGACAGCGTCCTCAAACCCGTTGTTTTCTCCTGGGCTGATGGACGCCCATAGTGTTTTCTACCCACCTGTCCCCTCATCTCTCAGTGATCATCAACTTGCATCAATTGGTGCAGTTTTCCTATCGAGTCCTGATTCTTCATGCCATTGCCCTCTGCCTCCATCGCTGGCAATAAGTTGATCCTAAAGGAGATAGATAACTCCAGTTCTTACTTCCAGTTCGAGATATTCCCTCCTCTCCCGTGATCCCGTATTTCTGGGCATCACCTTGCTTGCTTGCACAGATGATGATCTTTCGTGGTGCAAATCCAGATGTGCTTCACCTCGAGGGGTCCCGAGGCTCCCTGCACCCTGGGCTGAGCTGGATGTGTCCCGGCACGAGGCAGCGACAGGGATTTTCCTCCCAGCGCAGCGTGCAGGAGCACGGCAGAGGCACAACCCTGCACCTGCACGTTGCCTTTTTCCCCGTGCATTGCACGGTCCTGTTTTCTCCCCTTGGTGACACAGTTTTTGGTGCTTTCTGTGACAGATGGCCAGAAACTCTTTTGATCAGCAGTTCAGGGAGAAAAATAACACAGGAGGTGGGTACCACCATGGCCCTGTTCCCTTGTGCTGGTTTCTGGATGATAACAAAGGTTGGACTCGTGCTTTCTTCCTTCTGAAGGCAGCGAGGATGGATGGCGGAGGGAGGAATTGCATCTCCACCAGCAGCGCTGCTGCCGGGCGAGAGGGGGCCCGTTTCTCCAGGCAGCTCCGCGTGCGGCTGCGGCAGCCCTTGGAGCGGTGCCGGGATCTGCCCGGGGCCCTGCAAGGAGGATGCGATGCCGCCCTGCGCTGGGGCAGCCTCTTCCCAGTGTGCCCGGGGCTGCTGCTGTATTTTTATTAAGAAGTCAAGTAGCCGTGGAAATCTCAGCTGGGCCTATGGGTTTCAGAGCTTTTTAGAAAAGGCAGTGAAGTGCACGGCGCTTGCTGTTAATGGCCGTGACCTTGGGCTGCTCATGGCGTTTGTCTTGTGGGTCTAGTTCGGGTTGGCTTTTTGAGACAAGGATGCTCATCTCCAAGTCCGTTTTTTCCCATGGTTTCCTAAAGCCCGTGCAGGCTGTGCTGGCCATAACCCCTCATCACTGGGCTCCAGTGGGATGAGGGCAGCATAGCCCGGCTCGCTCGGATGAACCCGAGCTGATGGCTTACGGCTCGAATGCACTAGCGAAGGTTATTGTCCCTGTTGGAGTTATTTATGGCATTATTAACAGAATTATCTCTCTGCAGTCTTTCCAGTGCTGGAATATCTGCAGGGGACACAGGGGACGGAGGAGCTGTGGGGGCAGCAGCATCGGGTTTCTTGTCGAGGGGGGAAAGGGGCTTCCTGCCCTGCCAGGGAGGTCCCTTGCCCCAGCAAGCCCAGCTCTCTCCTCGGTTATTCCCCTGCGGAATATCCTTTCATTCTCCTTAGCCCCCTGGCACTGTTAATTTGCCTGGCTTGCGGCCACCTCTTATCTTTCCTTTGCAAGCTCGTTGCTGACTCTGCTCTGCCTCTTTTTGGAGGAGCCCTATGGGATGGAGGAGTGCAGGGGGTGCTGTCATCCCTCAAGGGTCATCTCCAAAACTGCTGAGAGCTTCTCCCTGTGACACGTCCATGAGCAACCACCGCACAAATGTCCCTGTAGCTCCCTCCTGGCTGGGGCGCCAGGGCCACCAGGCCTGTCCCAGAGGGCTCTGGCAAAGGGCGCTCGGCTCCACAGTGCTCGGAAGGTGGGAAGGAGCCTGGAGCCCTGTGAGGACATGGCACCCAGCTGGCAATGAGCCTGCAGACTTCACTGTCCTGCTGACACTGCCAGAAAGAGGTTAATGATCAGGCAAATGAGATGTCTCACCTTCACATGGCCCCGCAGAGGCTCCAGCATTTTTTGTGCTATGATCTGATAAAAGGGAGGGATAGGATCAGCTCCCACAAGAGGCCATGATGTTGTGCAACCTCATCCGTGCGTGGGGACCAGGAGGGCCAAGTGCCCTTGCGGTCTCCATGGGAGAGGGTTGATGGACACGCGATGCATGTGCTGGTCTGCACCGGCACCTGCGGGCATGGCCGAGGGGGCAGCCTCAGGCCCTCGCCTGCTCTTTCCCAGCCCGGTGCATAATCCACATGGATCGCCAGGGTCTGGCTGGAAGAACACCCACAACGGGCAGGTCCCCTGTGCTGGCCGGGTCTTCATCAGTGCTGTCGGTGCAGGAACGGCTTCAAGCTGAGCTCACTGTCCAAGCTGAAAGGGTCACGCGTCCAATGTCCTCATGCCATTCAGGGCAGCTTCTCCCCATCACTTCTTTCTAGCTTATAGAAGAGCCATTGACAAGCAGGGGGTGCAGCTGTCCCATGTCCCCCTCCCTGGGAGCGTGACACCAGGAGCATGCCTCAGGGCACATCACAGCGGTCTAACTCACCCTCTTGATGTGCTGCCCTTGCCAGGCATGGGCTTGCTGATGCTCAGCACCCCATCCCACTCATCCTTCCTTGGATGAAAGTGCCCCTTCCCACATGGATTCTCCAGGCAAACCTCCTCCTTAGCAGCATCGCGGATGTCTGCAGGAGGCTCCAAGCACCAGGGTCAATGTGTTTCCAAGGAAGGCTGAGACAGGGCTGCTAGAAAGGAGAGGTGGAAAGGGCCGGGAAACCAAACATCATCTTGACTTCCCAGAGCCACGAGGGTACCGAGGAGCCCTGACTCTCATAGCCTTCCTTGCTCTAACAATTAGACTCCACAGCCATGAGAAAGAGATCAAGCACCTAACTGTCACCCTTGCTGTAAATGCAGATGTTGTCCTTGGTGCAGACAGGTGGATATCCTGCAGGATGAGCACAAGGTGACATTGTGTTTCAGGGAATCCTTGACCCACCATGACGTTCAAGCAAGCCTCCATGATGGCTCCGGAGGCCGTGGCCACCACGATGCCCATGGCAACGATGGAGAACTCCACCGAGGCCGCGGGCCCGGGTGAGAGCAAAGAGGACATGTTCGCCAAGCTGAGGGAGAAGTTCATGAATGAGCTGAACAAGATTCCCTGTGAGTAGCCGGTTCGTTTTCTGGGAGCAGCCTCCGTGGGGAGGCTGACGTGGGGAGGGAGCTGTGAGGCTGACTGGGGCACTGGGTTTTGTCCACAGTGCCACCCTGGGCCCTCATCGCCATTGCTGTGGTGGCTGGGCTGCTTATCCTCACCTGTTGCTTCTGCATCTGCAAGAAGTGCTGCTGCAAGAAGAAGAAGAACAAGAAGGAGAAGGGCAAAGGCATGAAGAATGCCATGAACATGAAGGACATGAAATCGGGGAACCAGGTAATGCTCTTCTTGATGGCTCAGCTGTGTCTCACAGCTGTGGTTTTATAACTATCCTTTTGGTTGAATTATGAACCACACTGAGCCTATTGGTCAGGCAGCATCTCCAGGATGGAGCAATTTAGCCTCTCCTAATGTGAGGTGTCAGTGTCCTCCCTTCTCTTCCCCAGGGCCACGTGAGCACCCTGCCCATCAGCCGTGATTGCCTCCTGGTTTGAGGCTTCCTGGTTTGAGGCTCCTGCTGCTGTCTCTCCCCTTTCAGTTCCCAGTGGTCCAGCACAGGACCAGCTTCTGGCTGGGCTGGACAGACTGAAAACTGAAGTTGAATCAGTAATACTTAATTAATTTAATACCTTTCTGTGCATTTATTAATTTAATACTTTTGTACTCAGAGGTGGTCTCTCATTTCATGAAGCTCAGCCAGGCACTGCTTTTAGGAGAGGGAGGAGAACCATCAGGCCAGAAGTCCCACTTCATTTTGGCATCCCAAGCAAGTAATGATCAAAAGGCATGTGCTGGTCTGAAGAGCAGAGCTGGGACTGTCTCCTTGTCAGAGGAAGTGACAACTGGAAGAAGGCTTTGATGCCACCAAGTTTGGGATGATCCTGGCCGTTTAGACTCATCGGCTCAGCACAGGGCGATCAGAGAAGGACAGGAGTTCTGGGGAGACTGTTCCTGCTGTTTAGAGCCACGCAGGATGATGTGGACACCATGGGCACCCAGGCAGGACCAGACAGATGGGTGTTGAGTAGAGACACTGTGAGGAACCTTCCTCCACCAGACCATCTGCACCCTTCCATAGCAATAGGAGATACAGGGGTGCTTCCCCAAAGGAGATGATGCTGTCTGCTGTCCTCCCCAGCCCCCTTCTGACCTTGGGTCATCACTGTGTCCTGCGGCAGACAGCCCATCACCACCCCTGGTGCTAGTTGTGGTCCATGTTGCCTGTAACGTCATTCTCTTCCCTCCCTGTGCTCTCGTTGCCCACCTTCTGTGTCGTTCCGTGTTCTCACTGTCCTGGGATGCTCTTCACGGTAGGTGCCACGCTGAATGTCCCCTCTCTACCAGCTCCTCTCAAGGTGGCATCGAGGAGCCACCAGCTGCAGGCATGTCCACGCGCTGAGGAGCTGAGCGGCTCCCGCTGCGGGGCCGTTGCTCGAAGGCACCAAACACATCCTGGCATCTGCTCTGGAGCGCAAAGAGGAAGCTCTGATGAGCGGCTCCTCTGCTTGCCTGCTTTTCCGTAGGCTCTTGGCGTGTGGCTGCTCTGTGCTACCGTCCTGGCTGTGCTGCGTGTCAGCCTGGCGGAGAGACGTGGCCTTCTCTCAGATGCAGGAGAATTAGGCTGTATCTCTACTCCCATGTCTGAGGATGGCCCTGCTGAGCCACCCGCACAGGCTGTAGCTCTCTCCCTAGCACAAGTCGGGAGCGTCACCCATTTGCAACAGGTTGTTTGCATGCAGCGGCCCCGTGCAAGGACCAAACCTCCCTGGCTGTGGTTGGCCCCAAGCTCCTGGCACCCCGTGGCATCCCTCTGCCTCCACATCATCCGTGTGGCTGTGAGCACAACCGGGGCCACCTTGGGCTGCTCCACGGCTGCTTTATTTCCTGCTGGGTCTCCTTGCCCCTCCTGTGGAGGACCCAGGGCCTCTCTGCGCAGAGATGCTGAGATGCCAGTCGTGCTGGAGATCCCCAGGGGTGTCCCCGCTCTTGTGGTGTGGGTGTTGGGATGGGCTGTGACCCTCCTGGTGAGGAGCCGCTGTACTCGTTGCTCCCGGCTGAGCTGGGCGCTGCTGCTGCTGTTGCAGGACCAACAGGATGACGATGATGCGGAAATGGGCCTGACAGAAGGGGAAGGTGAGGAGGAGGAGAAGGAGCCGGAGAACCTGGGCAAGCTGCAGTTCTCGCTGGACTATGATTTCCAGGCAAACCAGGTGATGAAGGGGAAGTGGGTGCTTAAGGAAATGCAGGAGTGGGGTTTGCGCTGGGTGTGTGGGAAGTTTGAAGAGGAGAAATCTTCCTGTCCCATGAGGATTCCACCATGGTGGCTTGGGAGGGAGCTCAGTGCTGCCCCACAAGACATCCTGCTCCGTCTTGCGCTGGAGGCGACACAGGAGCCGAAGTGGGGTCAGGGAGTTAAGCGCGTAGCTGGGCTGTCTTGCTGAAGACTCCCCTCTTTCTTCCCAGCTGACAGTGGGGATCCTCCAAGCTGCCGAACTGCCAGCTCTGGACATGGGTGGCACCTCGGACCCATACGTCAAGGTGTTCCTGCTCCCTGACAAGAAGAAGAAATATGAGACCAAAGTGCAGAAGAAGACACTCAATCCTGCCTTCAATGAGACCTTCACCTTCAAGGTGAACCCCTTTGTTTCCCACAACATGGGACTACATCTTCTCCATCCTCCCCTTGTTTGTCAGACTTCCCTGTCAGCAAGACATGAGGTGCCAGGCTGCTCCCTGGTCTGAAGTCCTCTGAGCCCATTGCCAGCCTGATGGCTCTTTTTGTGCAGGTCCCCTACCAGGAGCTTGGTGGGAAGACGCTGGTGATGGCCATCTATGACTTTGATCGCTTCTCCAAGCACGACATCATTGGTGAAGTGAAAGTGCCCATGAACACAGTGGACCTGGGCCAGCCCATCGAGGAATGGCGGGACCTGCAGAGTGGTGAGAAGGAGGAGGTGAGAACTGGGCCAGCGTGAGGCCCTCCACTGGCTCCTACCCTTGCCCTGCAGAGCTGAGCTGTGGGGTGACCTTGATCACCAGGGGAATGCTGCTTTCTGGGCCATTCCCACAGGTGCTGTGATGGGACTGGCCTGCCTCAGACCCAAGGGAACAAATTTTGTGGCAGGACATGGGGTGCCCGCTTATGGTGGCCTCACATTTGTGCAGGCTTGAAGGTTAAGCCGGGTTTGGGAGGAGCTGCATGCAGGACTGCGTCCTCCCTCTGCAGTATCATAGCAAAGCTTTAATATCTGCTTCCTGCTCTGCTTGGCAGCCAGAGAAGCTTGGGGATATTTGCATCTCCCTCCGGTACGTGCCCACTGCTGGGAAACTCACTGTCTGCATCCTGGAGGCCAAGAACCTGAAGAAGATGGACGTTGGGGGTCTCTCAGGTGAGTGCAGACTCGGAGTCACCCCACTGCTGGGAGCATGAGCCCTCGTGCCCCACCGTGGTGCTCGCAGCACCCTTTGCTAAGGGAGGACCTGGGTAACATTTATGGGAAGGGCTTAGGGCAGCTGTCTCCAGAGTCTGAGGCCTCCGGAGTCGGCGGGAGCTGAAGGTCTGGTTGGGGCTATGGGGTGAGGAGAGAAGAGGTGGTGGGATGAACCTGCTGTCCCTTCAGAAGGATGAACTGAGTGGGGTCTGCTGGTATGCATGGGAGGAGGATGGCGCAGGAGCTGGGTGCTAAATGGCTATTCTGCCATTTGCTGCTGGTCCCGTTCTTCTTGCCTTGGGGCTGTGGACAGAAGTAAGGGGCAACCCAAGTCAGTGGCATGTTTTGTGTCAGAAGAGGCATCTCAAATCCATTGCAGGCTGAAATCTTTCACCAGGAGTCCTCATCTCTTTCCAGGCCTGGCTTAACCACAAGAATGGCAGTATTTGCATGACCAGGAAGGTTTAGCTTTATTGCTGGGGGTCCTACACTGGAAATGGTGAAGGGATGATAGGCAGAATGTAGGCCAGCACCCATCAGTCTCACTCCATCACCTCCAGACCTCCTACATGGAGGCCCATAGTCCTTGGGATACAGAAGAGCCCCATTCCTTGGCCAGTTGCTCCTGTAAATGCTCTCCAGCCCAAATATTTAGGTTTTGGTCTCAGACACCAGCCTTAGACACCTTTATCTGCCAGACAGCAGGGCCTGGGAGGTGCCCAGAGTCAAGGAAAGAGAAGGACTTTGCTTACCCCACTGTTGTGAGAGCTAGTCAGGGTTCCTTCCCTCACAGTGAATCTTGTCCCGGGCTAGAACATGTCCCAGATCATCCCGTGGGCACCTCAGCCCTGACTGACACACCTCCCCACTCCCCCAGATCCCTACGTGAAGATCCATCTGCTGCAGAATGGCAAGAGGTTGAAGAAGAAGAAGACTACAGTCAAGAAGAAGACTTTGAACCCCTACTTCAATGAGTCTTTCAGCTTCGAGATCCCCTTCGAGCAGATACAGGTTCATATGCTGAATTTATTGGGGGATGATGGGGGGTAGAGAGCGCCTGGCTGGTCCCATGGCTGCCCTGAGCACCTCTTGCTGTGGGGGCTTCCTGAGGCCTGGCAGGACGCCGGCCACTTCTTAGCATCAGGGTGCCCTGTGGATCTCCTGATCCGGCCACCCATGGAATACAGCTGGTCTCAGCCTGACCTGGGGCAGATGCTGAGGGCGGTTGGGGCAGAGATGGGGTACCAGCCATGGGAGAAGCAATCCCAGATGCAGGCCCCAGCTCGTGGCTGGAATGGAGCTTTCCTCTGCTGCTCTTCCCGCAGTGCCCAGCGCTGAGCAGCAGGGACCTGGGGTGGCCCCGGGGGTGTTTTGGACATTTGGTATGAGCCCAAGCTCCGTGCACAGCGGTTCCCCTGCACATGTGTTGGGTGTCCCGCGCTCAGCAACCCTCTGCCAGCCCCTCCATGGTCCATCTCAGCCTCTGCACTTGCCTCTCGGCCCAGCCCAGCCTCAGCCAGGCAGCATAGCCCATGGCTTGTTCCCTGTCCCACGCTGTCCCTTGGGCCCCTTTCCCAGGTGGCCACATCAGGATGAGCAGGGTCCAGCTGTGGCTGGAAGGAAGCTGAGGTCACTGTGGACATGGAGGGCACCCTGTCCCCAGTGGGGGTCGTGGGGGGCTCCATGTTTCAGCATTCCCGGGACACCCCTCAGAGCTGCCCCAGGGCCTGGGCCAGGCCTTGGAGGCAGCGCAGAGGCTGTGGAGCAAACCCGGCTCTGTGCCTTTCCGAACCTCTAAACCTCGGCTTCCTCTTCAGAAAGTGCAGGTCGTCATCACAGTCCTCGATTACGACAAGCTGGGGAAGAACGAAGCCATCGGCAAGATCTTCACGGGCTGCAACTCCACGGGCACGGAGCTGCGGCACTGGTCCGACATGCTGGCCAACCCCCGGCGGCCCATTGCCCAGTGGCACTCGCTGAAGCCGGAGGAGGAAGTAGATGCAGCTCTTGGGAAAAACAAATAGGAAAAATCTGCTGGCCAGCACGGCACGGGCCTGTGGACATTTTAAGTGACCCCGAGCTACTGATACCTCAGTTACGCAACCTTTGGTTTTGTTGTTTTTTGTTTTAAGCTGAAATACCCTTTGAAGGCTGTGGAAGGGTTTTCAAACAGTCCCAATAGCTTCAGGGGAAGAGGTGAAAGACATGGATTTATTTTTTGTTTGTCAGCATCGCTCTGTTCTGCTGCATGTCCCATTGCCTCCCCTCGCTGTCCCGTCCAGGGTGCAAAGCAACCGTCAGTCCTGGGGCCTTCCCAGGTTGCAGCATCACCAGCCCACAGCAACGTTTCCTCCATCCTCCCTCTCGGGTTCACACGGGGAACCGTCGAACATTGCATGGAGACGATACCAGAGCCTGGTAATGTGAGATGACCAGACCCACTGTGCTTGCTTGGGGCATGCAAACCTCCGTGGACATCAAAGCGATGGAGAGACCTGGATGCCTCCCCTCTCTTGCTCTGCCTCCCTTCACCCTTCCTCGTTGGGAAGGGACAGAGACCTGGTGGTAGGATGAGAACACCTTAGTCCCACAGCCAGCTCCAGGTTCAGCTTTTTCTGCTGGGAGTTGCGCAGAGCTGGTGGGAGAGGCGTTGAAACAGCCCCGCGTGGGCTGATAGCCCGAGCACTGGTGGCCCTGACGCCCTGCTTGGAGGAGCAGCCTTGTGGGCTGTGCACGGCCACCACC
The DNA here is from genome assembly GCF_059628265.1 of Tinamus guttatus. Taxonomy (NCBI): domain Eukaryota; kingdom Metazoa; phylum Chordata; class Aves; order Tinamiformes; family Tinamidae; genus Tinamus; species Tinamus guttatus. Next base: position 602,575 of record NW_028289097.1, on the reverse strand, counting down.
TCCGCCGAGCGCTGGCCTGCGCCAGAGGCCGAACGAGGACAGCTCTGGGGCAGTTTGCATGCATGTCCCGCTGTGCTTTGCACTGCCACGTGGCTTCTGAAGACACTTGATAAAACCCAAGGATCCAGCTGTTTCCACGAGGAAGGTTTGCACCGAGAGGTCTCCAGGCGCAAGGACGGGAAGCCGGCAGCCCCGTGGTGCAGGTCTGAGCTCGGCCCTGTGCTTGACACGAACCGCGGCCATTCCAAAGGCCAAGCGCTTGTCCCCGTGGAGCTCCCACCGCACCGCGACGTCCCACCACCGACGGCCACATCGGTGCCCGTGGGGAGGGTGACAGCGAGGCCATGCCCAGCAAGGGACCAAAGACCTGGAAAGGCCATCGGGCAGCTGCTCCACACAAAGCTGTTTGTTAGTTGCCAAATGCACCCGTGTCCCTCTGCCCTGGGGGGTTTAAGCCATATCCACGTTGCTAATGTCAGCCCTGGTTGGGAGGAGCTGCTCCAGGCTGCCCCGTCCCCGCGGCTCCTCGCTCGTCCCGCACCCAGTGGGGGCCCCGGCTGCCCCCGGCCCCTGCTGCAGGTGGAGGAGCCATCAACCCGGCCCGGTTCAGCATGGGCCGTCCTGGAGCACCGACCGCATGAGCTGCCGGCCCCGATCCCCCACGCACGGCGCTTGGCTTCGCTCTCGTGGGTGCTGGGCTCCTCCTCCAGCCTTCAAGCCTGTGGCTGCTCTAAGGACTTTTCACCCCTCACTAAGGTCCCTCCAGTGTTTGCCGCAACATCCCGTCCTCCTGCCAAGAAAGCCCAAGGAGCCACGAGGTTCCTTGCATCCCTTTGGGGACAAGTTGGCTGAGCCTCTGGCCAAGGTCCCTGGGGCTGGCCCTCCCCTTGTGGGGACTGCTCAAGGTTTTGGCAAAGGTCCTGGTGGGAAGAGCCCGGTGTCTGCGTGGCCCCAGTGCTTGGAGCTTTATCTTGTGCAGTCGGTGGGTCCTGCACGGCCGCCTTGGTGAGCAGGGCTGGCATTCCACAGAGCTCCGGGGTGCAGGCGGGGATGGCACTGGGGACACCTGCACCTTGCACAAGGTGGTCACCCCCACGGGCTACTCGCAGCGGGGGGAGCACGTGCCCAAGCTGAGCTCACCCCAGCGCCGTCCCCATGCAGCCCCCGCTCCCGCGCGAGCCCTGGGGCGGGCGCCGGGTGGTCCCTCCGTGGGTTGGATGTTGCTGCACCCACTTTGGCTCCTGCACCTCCTCCCCTGCTGGGGGCCCCCCATGGAGAAGTGGAGGGACCTGGGAGCTTCAGTCCAGTGACGAGGAGAGGCCAAGGGGATGCAATTGGCAGCTAAGGAGCAGGTGATGGAGGCAGATCTTGGTGGCAGATCTTGGCAGGTAGCGGACACAGGCTGCAGAGTGGGCAGCAGCATCAGGCACCCCTGGGAGGGAGGTTCAGCCCTCGGACAGGTCTACAAAGAGCAGAAGCTCCATCCTGGGAAGGGTTCCAAAGCTCCACTAGCCAAAGCCATGGCCTGATGTTGGGAATAATCCTGCTCTGAGCATGTGGTCAGATCTGGGACCTGCAGGAACCACTGGTTGGACCAGAGACCTCTGCAAACTGCTTCCCCCCGACCTTCTGCTGTGCTCGGGCTGTGCCCACAGGCTCGGGCAGCCCCACGCTCACCCTGCGGTGCTGCCGCCAGCATCCCCCAGTGCCACCCTTGGCTCCAAGCAGGAGCAGCTCCCGGCGTGGCCGGGGGGCCATGATGGGGGTCCAAAGGGCCCCTGCAGCATCACCAGGCTGTGGGGGGTGACCCCCACCCCGGCCGCCGTGGGGCCGTGCAGGAGCTGCTGGGTGCAGGGCGGCAGCGCGTGGAGCCGCGGTGCCCCAGGGCAAAGCGGGGGGACCCGCAGGGCAAAACGGGGCTTTACCGAGTCCCTGCTGCCCCGCGGCTGTGTCAGGGTGTTAGCAAGGCCCTGCCTGGGGCTGCACCTGCCTGTAGCCAGAGGGAGAAAGAAAACACGGATTTTTCGTAGCTGGAAAGATCAGGTGGTGGGTGCTGCCCATGGCACCGGGCCCGGCAGGACTTGTTCTCACTCCCTGCAGCCGGGGTTTGGCCTGGCTCGTGTTTGTATGCGGGGGAGCAGGAGAAGGACAATGCCAGGAGCTGGTGAGAGCCCCAGAACCTGCTGTTCGTGGTATGCGAGCGCGCATGGGCCGCATACGCACGCGCACCCTCCGGTTTCCCACCGCTCCCCGCATCGCCCCGCGTCCTGCGGGCACCGCTCTGCCCGTGAGAGCAGCGTCCCGGCCCTGCTGTTTTCCATTCGGACTCAAAGCCTTTGGGGTGGGTGGGGGGTCTACCAAATACATAATAATTCTTTTTTTTTTTTTTTTTTTTATAAAAAAGGGGAATACAACCAACATATTAAAGCCATCTGCGCTGCCTCTGATCCCCCTCCTGCCCCTTAGCTGTATGTACTTAAATATAGGAAGACGTAGGTATATATCCCCACCATGAGCAGTGCATGAGCCGCAGCCATAGATAAGTAGCCGCATGGCCAGCGCGGCGGGCGCCATC